>NC_088931.1:80342500-80642500 GCF_038396675.1 Hydra vulgaris
GCTTTCTTGCATTTTATCTTTATGAGTGAGGTAAACAGTTCATTGAAGGACGCTTCATTGTAGTGTTGCGAATGGAACCAAGCATTTGCCCATTCGTAGCAGATGAAGTCGCATGCTGGAGCGAGGATACTGCGTCACTCTGGTATCAGAAATAATGCTATAATAGCATATACCGCATGTGAGTTCCATCTTGCCTGGTGTAAATTTGGGAGTATCTTCCAGCTGATTCTAGGCAAACGTGAAGTTGTTTTGTAATGACGACTGCCTGACATAGTTTATATAAGAACTTAAAATCATCTCGCCATCCGGGGTTCTCGTCTGTGTTAACATCATCTGTCGCAACGAGGTGGTAATCAGCCTGAAGAGAGACATTTTTCTGTTAATTTGTTAATGAAGGAATAGTTAAGTTCTGGTTTGGTCGTTGGCTCTTGAATAAGAAAATCCATGACATCCTTCAGAAGGAGGTCGAGCACATGGTGCTGACAGCCAATATACTGTGGCTTCTGAAAACCCTTGCTCAAGACATCATCCTGTATGAGCTTTACAATCCCGTGTAAACGACCAGTATTTACTGCGGTCGTGTCGCAGATTATCATCCAAATATTTTCCCAAGCATCGTATTCATCAATTAGCTGATGTAGTTCCTTGTGAATGGCCGCGGCAGAACCACTCTCACATTTAAGAATACCGAGTTTGATTTCGGTTGTCAAATTTTTCAGCAGAATGACTTGATACTCTTTCACTTGCATTCTTTTACCATCAAACTGGAGACAATAGGGATCTTTGCTTTGAAGTTTTTAAACAATTTTGGTTTTCATTTTCTGTCCTTCAGAGATTACTCGTTTCCAGACACCCGCCTGACTTGGAACTGGCACATCATGATCATGTTCAGCAATGGTTGCAAGAACATCATGTGCTTTATGTGTAGAAATGTTGTTTTTCAGTACTAGTAAACCCGCTGTTGTAGTGCTCGATCTTTGGTATTTCAGTTTGCATTCAGAAGATGACGTGGAAGAAGAGGTTGGCGACTCGGGTGAAGAATCAGAAGTTTCAGAATCCGAAGATTTTGAGTCACTTTCATGTGTTTGGGATTAAGAAGAGCTGGCTTGAGGTTGAGTTGTTGATAGTCGGATTCTTTTTTTTGGGTGGATTGATTCCAGAGGGGCTTGTTTGACCATCTTAACTTGCCTCTGGTAGAGCTCTTTATCCTCCATGCTTTTACATTCTCCATTAATGTTAGTGACATCAAATAACTGAGAAAGTGTTGCAGTGAATTTATCAGACGGTTTCTTTTTGTTTTTGTCATATAGATCAATCAGACTATTGAGCTTCTTTCTGATGAGTGCGCTGGATAATAGTGGAAAGTCTAAAATTTCCCTCCGGAGCAATTCTATGTCCGTAATCATAATTTTGATTCGATCCAGTCGCCGTTTTTCACTGTTGAACAGAAAAATGAAGTTTCCAAGAATTTCACGGTTTGTCTGCATCCATGTGAGATTTGTTAGCTTTTCAACAGATGGAATACTTGGATTCCTTTTCTGTTTAGAAAAGGAGGGTAGATTCTTTATCCAAATATACCTGTTTGACTTTACACTGTTGCTGGAATTTCTATAAGACATTTTATTGACAATCTTGCACTGAAAACAAAAATATTCTAACGAGTTCACACTTCACACAGTATAGCTGGGATCAAACAAAGATAATAAACAACATCTATTAACAAACTACTAAACTAACAACCATCTGTAAATGTCTTGTTTATAAACAAATGGAAACAGCTGACTGGAATGTGCTTAAAAGCAGTATAGAACGTCATATAAAAAGTCAGTGTGAAATTGAAACCGATAGTCAAACTGTGCGATGTGTGCACAAAAAAAATAAAAAGGTAGGGGAACTTTTTTTCAATTTTTTTAAAATTGATGTTGCTGCTGTCATCTACCTAAATTTGTTTCTCTAATGTAAAGGGTTTCAGTTTTGTAACGAAAAATAATGATAATAGTTATTACCCTAATATATATATATATATATATATATATATATATATATATATATATATATATATATATATATATATATATTATATATATATATATATATATATATATATATATATATATATTAGGGTATATATATATTTAAACAACTTTAAAATGTATTCTACAAAATAGAGTGCTCAATGTTCTTAAAAGAACAAAGCAATTATAAATTAGTAGAAAATCACTTAACAAAAACTTTTCTTATTTTACACTGTGTCATTTTACATTTCTGATGAGTTTTTATTGATAAAACACAGTGTAAAATGAGAAAAATTTTTGTTAAGTGATTTTCTACTAATTTATACGTATATATATATTTTTTGTTTTGTTTTTGTTTTCTTTAAGAATACATAAGGTAAAAAATGATTCTTTTGCTAACGTGATTAGAAAATTAATCATGTTATGTTAACATGTTATGTTTTTAAATTCAGTTGCTAATCAGTCACTAAGCAATCAAGTTAACACGTTAAATCATATTAATCATCATGTTAAATAAAAATTAAGTTAACTTCAATTTTTCTTATATTTGTATTATTTTTATGTTATTTGCTCAATAGTTTGTACATTGAACAAGTAATAATAATATCAATGATTATGACAATAATAATAATAACATGTTATTCAAACACAAAAATAATAATAATAAAGTAATTACAGTAGTTAAAGTAAATCTTCCATTTACAATCCATTTACAAACAGTAATAAATTGACAAAACGTGACAACTAACGATGGCATAAAAATGAATTTTGCTAAAAAAATTATATAGACTTAGTAAATTTATTAGTCATAATTGTTATAATATAGTAACAAAAATAAATTGCAAATTTAATAACAAAATAAATAAAGTACGAACAGAAATACACTGTGAAAAACAAAAACAAAAAAAAAGTGACAACAAACATTACAAACAAAATAAAAAATTACTGCTAAAAAAGTATAAAAGATAATAATGAATAAAATATATAAAAGATAATCAAGCAAACTTATAACAATAAATTATATATATTAAAAAAAAAAGTTTAACAAAAAAAAACACTTTAATTAACATGATAGAATAAAACAATAAATGATTAACAACAAGTCATAAGTAAAAATATATATGCACTACATATATAAACATATGCACTATATATACTAAAAAACTAAAGAAATGAAAAAATTACATAACAGTATAACTAAATAAAACATAAAATGAATCATAATATGAAATGAATAACTAATAAAATATGAAAAAGTAAGTATATAAACCTTGGTCAAGTTTTCCTAAAGTTTTGAAAGTTTTCTTTCTTTTTCATTCATTTTTAAACTTTTTTTTGTTTACTTTTACTTTTCGTTTTTATTTTATATTCTTTTAAAGAGTTTTTTTTCTTCTTCCTTTTAGATATTTTGTTTTTTCTTCTTTGTTAATAATTTTATTTAAAGGAAATTTTTTTCCTCATTGTATTAAATTTAAGCGTGATTATTAACGTGATTGACATGTTTAACCTAATTACAAAAATTTAAAAACTTACTTTAAACATATGTTTCTTCTGAAATCAATCTCTTTTACAAAGTATACTGGTGAGCTAGTTACTTGCAAAAAAATTAGTTTATTATGTGTCTTGGAAGAAATTCGAAAATGTTACGAAAAACAACTTTTTTGTGTAATTTAGGTAATTGTTCTTATAAAATTATAATTTGTAAACACAATTATAACTTTTAAAAATTGGTTTTGTAAATTATTCAAATTAAAAGTTCATAAAATTATATTGATAATTTGTGAATTAAAATTTTTTTTTTGCGTGTGTTATTTTTTTTGCGTGTATGTGTTGTTTTTTTTTATTAATAATATATTAAACCATTATTTTGTTTAAAAAATTTTTCAGGATGGTAAAGTTGATACAGTATCTAATGAAACTGGAGATCGGATAACTTCTACTGCTGTTGCTTACACAGGAACAGAAAAGGTATTTTCACAGATGATTCAATCTGCTTGAAACAATTTTAATATTTATAAAATTCATATATTTTATATTATACTTATTTAACTGTTTTAAAATCTTAAACAGCTCTTATTTACAATCAATTTATCATATATAATCGATATAATGGTAATAATAATGAAATATAAATTATATTATGAAATAAAAAAATATATATTAAGTCCCTTTGTTGTTTTTTTCAATAAATTGTTGTTGCATAACAACACTGCCCACTAACAACCTTTTTATTAACAGTCTTATTTAATATACAATTTTAAGGTATTAGATTAATAACTACGAAGGTATTAAATAACTTAAACATGAAAAGGTTTTTTTTTCAAAATATAGAATAATTAAATAAATAATAATCAAGTTTTTAAACATAGCATATTGTTATTTAACAAGTAATTGCTTTTTATATTTTGATTACAATTATAATGCATCCTCAAAATTATTATTATAACAATATCAACTTGATGAAAATTTTTTAAGCAGTTACGAATTTTCACTAAACACAGACTTAATTTACACTTCAAACATTGCACAAAGCTATATCCACTTTTCACAATTTTTACAATGATTTTGCTTATTTTGAAAGACTGAAAAATGCCTATGCATATCAAACATTATATCTAAAGCAGATATGTTAACAGTTGGTGGTCTTCATTTTGATGAAGGATTTATACTTTTGATAAACAGTTGCCCTTCAGCAAGTTTTGGTTATGTTACTGGGTTATTGTGCAGCTTTAATTAGCTGTTACCAATTTGTAATTGAAACTGTACTAAGGAGAGCTGATTTTTTCTGGTTATATTTTCCCGTTCCATGTGTTGTTGATAGAGTAAATAGCTGTTACTTATACTTATACCAATGCAGTATAAGTAATAAAATAAATGCATGTAGTATTTTATTGTACGTTGTTTAACTCTATATGACTCCAAAGCATATTGCATAAACTGACACCTCCCGTATGAGCATTTTATACTTCAACAACTTTTGGTTAACTAAGTGCAATCAAATTGTTTTCTCTTTTTGACCACCTGTTATTTCTTATTTCTCATCCAATAAAGTTTGAAATCAATTAAACAATGTTATTGTCATACCATTTAACAATGCATACTTCAGAATTAGCAACAACAACAAAATCAAAATTCCCTCTTTCCTCCTTTTTCAGATCTTTATCATTTTTTAAATAATTTTTAACTACCACTAATCTATCTATTCAAATATTTTCAAATAAATTAGTTAAAATAGTTCCAACTCCCCATAAACTATCTTCCTTGAGCTTTAGCATTAAATTAAGTGATAAAAAATAATTATCAAAAAATGCGTTGTGGTTTACACCATCGGGCAAACTTTAAGTTAGGTGAGTTAGATGACATTTCCACCCATCATTCTAGGAATTTCATCAATTCAAGACTAGTCTGCTCTACAATACACTTTAAAATCATAAACTATTCCAGAAATGCCACATCTAGCCCAAACTTTTATCCTCCATTTATTTGGCTTATTTGGAAGGCACTACGTTAACAACTATCGACTTTAGTTGATAAAATTTGTTCATCATTATAATGATTTTCTTCTTGTCGGATTTTTAGACCTTTTTAGACATTTTTGAACCTTGTCTATAAGAGAAAGGGCATCATTCGAAAAATGGATTTAAGATTTACATAGATAAAAATTAGAATCCTGAGTAAGAAAGTGGCGAGCGCGATAAAGAGATGCAACTTTAGCAGATGCTAATTTTGCAATCGATTAGATATATGATTTACAAGAAAGATTTTTTAAGACCAAATTAAGACTTAATCCTAGAAAATGAAGGAGAGATGATTCATTGAGGACAAAACCATTCATAAATATAGAAAGATCTAAGTTATTGCAATAACCATTGGCTAAAAAAAAGTTGGGTTTTATCTAAATTAAAGAAAATTAAAAAAGCCAGCCACTGTGAGATGCTGTAGCAAAAATGAGATCCTTTTCAAGCTTAAATGCCCCTTCCAAGCAATCAGAGAGTGTTGGCTTCTTATCAAGACAAGAATAAATGGTAGTATCATCAGAGAACAATGCAACCTTAGGTGTGAGAATTTCTGGGAGATTGTTAATGTAAATTTAAAAAGTATGGGACCGAGTATAGAAACTTAAGGAACCCCTGAAGTTACGGGATATGAAGAAGAGTGCTTTCCATCGAGAACGACTTTTATTTTACGATTGGTTAGGAAAGATTCGAGAATATCAAAATCCATATTGATGATCAAAAAGTAAGTTATTAGATTCGAGATGAGAGATGAGTGTTTGTTAATTAAAGACTCAAAAACCTTGCTTGTGATAGGAAGAAGACTTGGTTGAATAGGACGGCAGTTAGATGAGTCAGATCGCTCACCAGAATTTTTGAAAATAGGGATAACAGATGCTGCTTTCCAGCAGGCTGGAAAACAAGACTCAAAAAACTACAAAAATATTTAATAAATGCTTACCAAGTTCTCCTTGTTAGAGAACAAGGTAAGCATTTATTAAATAGTTTTAAAAATATAGACAACAGCTCTGGAGAACACTTTTGCAAGACTAACAGATATGTTTTCTGGACCACAAGCTGTAGAAGAGTCTGAGCAGGAAATCACTTTAGATACAGAAAGTGGAGTATTATATAAGAATGTCATAAGAAGGTGGTAAGGTCATAAGAAGGTGGAGTACTATATAAGAAGGTCATAAGAAGGTGGAGTATTATATAAGAAGGTCAAGGAAATCACTTTAGATACAGAAGGTGGAGTATTATATAAGAAGTATTATATAAGGAGTATTATATAAGAAGGTGGAGTACTATATAAGAAGGTCAGGCAATGGATTAACCTGTTTGTTAGCTATATCAGGCAAAATGCAACTATTGGAATCAAGAGATGATATTGATGAGAAGTTCTTAGCAAACAATTCAACTTTGTCTTTAGGTGTGGTAACAAAAATCTAAACCATGCAAAAGAGGTTGAATTACAGATTTGCCCTTATTATAGACCTGTTAAAGATTCCCCAGAAGTCTCTTAAGCCTAATTTTTGATATAAAATACAAGGTTTTGTGACCTGAGAATAGTAAGCTTTTGGCATTAAACAAAACCTTTTTACGGCAGTGGTAAACAGACGCCTGTTTACCTTTTTATTTTCTGGAGAATTGTTTTGCTGATAGATATGAAAGTAATATCTATCAGCAGAACAATTCTCCAGATAATCAATACATGGGTTTTGCTTGTGTCTCTGTTTTTATGACTAGGCAACTCATTCTATTATCTCCTTGTGAGGGTACAGCTCTAAAGCTCAGTTTTATGGTTCTGAGGCTGGCTGGTAGTCAGGTTTCCCGAACTCTGTGGTAGCTCTCAGAGAGGCTGATTCCATCAACAGCTGAAAAATATCAAAGTTTTAACAGTGCCATGCTTCGCATGGATGGTGTCCCTATTTTTACTTTTGGTGTGCATTGCGTAGGCCACATTTGGAGCCCTTTGTTACGGCTTTATTAGTAGTAATGAGGTAATTGCTTGGGCTATTAAATGGTGTTCTGAGTACTATCTATGCTTTGAGTCAAGTTCTTCAATCTTATTTTAAAATGAATAAAGTACCAAAAACTATAAAACACAAAAAACATCATCACCAAGTTCTCTAAACCTATCATTCACTAATATTCGTGGTCTTTGAAGTAACTTTTCTTCTATTGAGTCTTATCTCTTGCAAAGCTCACCAGACCTACTTGCTCTTTGTGAGACTAATTTGAGTTCAGCTGTCTCATCTTGCGATCTTAGTGTTGATGGTTATCTTCCCTTAATTCGTAGAGACTTCAATAGTCACATGCTTGGCCTGGGCATTTACATTCGTAAGAATTCACTTATTTGTTGTAAAACTAGGTTTGAATCCACAGACTATTCTTTCATGTGCTTTCGTTTAGCACCACTTCACTCTATTGCCTTTCTATTTGTTCTATATCGCTCTCCTTCATCTTGACCAAGCCCTCTCTCTTAATCCATTAACGAATATAGTTGTTGTCGGTAACTTTAATGCTCACCACTCTGAATGGCTTGGCTCTAGTGTCAGTGACTCTGCGGGCATTAAAACCCAAAACTTTTGCCTTTCACAATCCCTAACTCAAATAGTCAACTTTCCAACTCCCTTTCCTGACAACCCGAATCATTTACCTTCTCTACTCGACTTATGTCTTGTTTCTGATCCTAGTCAGTGCTCAGTTTCTCCACATTCACCCTTAGGTGCTTCTGATCACAGTTTGATCTCTCTAAAACTAATATCTCATTCTTCTTCATCACCTGAATCCCCCTATTATCGTACCTCTTACAACTACAGTAAAGCTGACTGGGATTCTTTCCGTGATTTTCTTTGTGATGGCCCTTGGATAGAAATCTTTTGTCTTCCTGTCGACAAATGTGCATCTTACATAACTTCGTGGATTCAGTCTGGCATGGAATCTTTTGTTCCCTCTCAACGATTCCAGGTCAAGCCTCACTCTCCTCCATGGTTTTCCTCAAACTGTGCTGCTGGAATTGCCAATCGAAACAGTTACTTCCATATTTATCAGCAAAACAATTCTCCAGAAAACAGACGTCTGTGTATTACTGCTAGAAACCATTGTAAAAAGGTTTTGTCTAACGCCCGCAATTCTCAGGTCATGAAATCTCGTATCTCATCTCAAAAATTAGGCTCTCGTGACTTCTGGATAATCTTTAATAATATTAATAATAAGGGAAAATCTTTAATTCCACCTTTCTTGTATGGTTCAGACTTTGTCACCTCACCTAAAGACAAAGCTGAATTGTTTGCTGAAAACTTTTCATCGATATCATCTCTTGATTCCACTAGTTGCGTTCTACCTGATATTGCCAACAAACAGGTTGATCCATTGCTTGACATTCGTATCACTCCAGCTTCTGTATCTAAAGTGATTTCTTGCTCTTCTACAGCTTGTGGACTCTTCTACAGCTTGTGGCCCGGACAACATACCTGTTTTTGTCTTGCAGAAGTGTTCTCCAGAGCTGTCGTCTATACTCTCAAAACTATTTAACAAGTGCTTATCAGAGTCTTGTTTTCCAGCCTGCTGGAAAGCGGCATCTGTTATCCCTATCTTCAAAAATACTGGAGAGCGATCTGATTCGTCTAACTACCATCCCATTAGTCTTTTTCCTATCATAAGTAAAGTTTTTGAATCAATAAACACTTAATCTCATATTGATTCTAATAACTTACTTTCTGACCATCAATATGGATTTCGATCTTCTTGTTCTACATTTGATTTGCTAACAGTAATAACCAATAGGTTTTATCATGCATTAGATAAAGGTGGATAGGGTAAGGCCATTGCTCTTGACATTTCAAAAGCTTTTAATAAAGTTTGGCATGCTGGTCTTCTCCATAAGCTTGCTTCTTATGGTGTATCTGGCAACATCTTTAAGATTATTGAATCCTTCCTTTCCAATCGTAGTATAAAAGTTGTTCTCGATGGACAGCACTCTTCTTCTTATTCTGTAACTTCAGGGGTTCCTCAAGGTTCTATCCTTGGCCCTATACTCTTTTTAATTTACATTAATGATCTTCCAGATATTCTCACATCTAAGGTGGCATTGTTTGCTGATGATACTACCATTTATTCTTGTTATGATAAGAAACCAACACTCTATCATTGCTTGGAGGGGGCATTTGAGCTTGAAAAGCATCTCACTTCTGCTACAGCATGGGGCTCACAGTGGCTGGTGAATTTTAATACAGGTAAGACTCAATTTTTTTCAGCCAATCGTTATTGCAATAGATTAGATCTTCCTATATTTATGAATGGTGATGTACTCAATGAGTCATCTACTCTTTATCTTCTAGGATTAACTCTTACTTTATTTATGGTTTTCAACCTTTCTTGGAAACCATATATCAAATCAGTTGCAAAATTAACATCTGCTAGGTTGCATCTCTTTATCGAGCTCGTCACTTTCATACTTCGGATTCTATTCTCTAACTCTGTAAATCCCAAATCCGGCCTTGTATGAAATACTGTTGCCATATCTGGGGCGGATCTTCTAATGATGCCCTTTCTCTTTTAGACAAGGTGCAAAAACGCATTGTAAACATAGTTGGACCCGCTCTTGCAGCCAACCTCCAACCATTATCACATCGTCGTAATGTTGCTTCTCTTTCTCTTTTCCACAAATACTGTAATGGCTACTGCTCTAAAGAACTAGCGTCTCTTGTGCCATCTACTAAAATTCATTCTCGTGTTACTCGTCATTCAATCAAGTCTCATCCTTTTTCTGTGACTGTTCCTAAGTGCTCCAAAAACGCCTATTCGTCTAGTTTTTTTCGTCAACATCAGTTCTTTGGAATTCGCATCCTTCATCATGCTTTCCTGATTCGTATAATTTGCAATCCTTTAAGTCATCCTTCAATTGTTATCTTGCTCTACAATCTTCATCTTTTCTCTTTCAGTAACTTCCAACTTTAATTAGTGGCTGCTTGCAGCCTTGTTGTTTAAAAAAAAAAAAGTTGTAAGAGGTATGATGATAGTGGGATTCAGATGATGAAGAAGAATGAGATAATATTTTTAGAGAAATTAAACCATGATCAGAAGCACCTAAGGGTGAATGTGGAGATACTGAACACTAACTAGGATCAGAAATAAGACATAAGATGAGTAGAGAAGGTAAATGATTCAGATTGTCTGGAAAGCGAGTTGGAAAGTTGACTATTTATGTGAGAGATTAGGAAAGGCAAATGTTTTGGGAGTTAATGCTTGCTGAGTAACTGACACTGCCAAGCCATTCAGTGTGATGAGTATTAAAGTAACCAACATCAACAATATTCGGTAATGGATAAAGAGTAAGGGGTTGGTCAATTTGAACAGAAATAACATCAAAAAGTGTGCAGTCTTGAGATGATGGTAACCAATATAGAACAAAGAGAAAGGTGATAGAGTGAAGTGGTGCTTAACAGAAGTACATAAAAGAATAGTCTGTGGATTCAAACCTCGCTTCCAAACAAATCAGTGAATTCTTACGAATGTAGATGCCCAGGTCAAGCATGAGACTATTGGTGTCTTTACGAATTAAAAAAAGATAACAATCAACACTAAGATCACAAGATGAGACAGCTGAATTCAAATTAGTCTCACAAAGAGCAAGTAGGTCTGATGAACTTTGCGATAGATAAGACTCGACAGAATTAAAGTTATTTCAAAGACCGCAAATATTAGTGAATTATAGATTTCAAGAAGTTGGTGTTAGCGATGGTTTTTTGTGTTTTATTGTTTTTAGTACTTTATTCATTTTTTAATTTGTTAAAGAACTTGACTCAATGCTTAAGTAGTACTCAGTACACTATTTAATAGTCCAAGCAATTGCCTTATTACTATTAATAAACCTTAAGCCTCTCTGATAGTACCACAGAGTTTGGGAAATCTAACTACCAACCTGCCTTAGAACCATAAAACTGAGTTTTGGAGCTGTAGCCTCATTAGGAGATAGTAGAATGAGTTGCCTAATTATAGAAACAGAGACACAAGTAAAACATATGCATTGAGTCTATAAAATCCAGCATTTAACATCTCAAACTGGAAACATTTTATTATAAATACATCTACTCCAGCCTAATAGATGAAGAATAGGTGCAAGGCTGGTCAACAGATAGAATCTGTTTACCCCTTAAGTCTTTGCCTAGGATACATTTTACAAGACAGTAATCGGATGCATTTAACATCTGCCTGAGATGAGTATTTTTATTGAGACACCATCTCTAGCTTTTACTCAACCAAGAGCCCCAAGGCAGGGGATGTTTTAAGTCGGAGTTGGTTTTTCCTAGCCTTTGCCTTAAAAATGTATCCTACAAAGCAGCAGGACATGAAGCAGATTGTACTGGGTTACATGTTACCAGTAACACGATAATCTGACCTGACAGCAAAAAACTCCAAAAAAAAATTAAAAATCATTGAATTTTAGGAATTTTAAACCCATTGTGAATTCTGTATTATATACGATGCTATTGAGCCAGCTAACACCCTGATCTACTAACAAAGTATTTAAATACAAAATGCCATTCTGCTATATTCATTATCAATTTTATTATTTATTGTAACAAATATTGCTACATCAAAAACCATTATTCAAAATTATACTCTTTTTTTATTGTTAATGCGCACTGTTGTATTTGAGCAACATCTGTTTACAGATTGATATTTCTATTCAGCAAAGACAATCAAAAGACAGTAATATAAATCTAGTGTCGACTATCGATTGTGTATTTTTTCAGAAGCATAAATACAACTAATTAGAATTTTCATTTGAATCTTTTAAAATTTTGCGGTTACATGAATTAACAAACTTGCCATCAAAATAACAGTCACACCTATCAAAGTATGAAATCAATTAATTCTTAAACACCAACGGCCTGTGCTTGTTATTTTACATACATACTCATTCAGTTAGTTTAAAACACCTTATAAAGAGACATTAGTTTTAATTTGTTGTTCTACAACAACCCACTGCGCAAAAGGGATATAATGAAATGTTTTTTTGTTGTTGTTGTTAAAATTACAGTGAAGTACATAATTATTTTACACTTAGATAGTTGGTCAACCAGCCAAACAATATATGGTTAAAAATCCACTTAGTTGCATTTCTAATATTAAATCCTGTGTTGGACAAAGGTAAGAAAGGTTTATAAAAAAACAAATATTGTTGATACTTTTTTTTAAATTAGTTTCTTCTTTTAATTGTTTTATTTTGAGTATTCATTTAAATATTTTGTACTGTTGTTGAACTTTAGTTGCATAACAGTGCAAAAGTTAATAACAATAATGTATATATCAATGTAAAAATATATATTTATATATTTATGCATCTATACATACATTACTATAAATCAGCATGCAAAAATAAATAAATATATATAAAAAAGAAAGCATTTAATACATCATTGCTTGGTGTAGTTAAGGCAATTTTTAAATTATCCAGATTCTTTAGTTTAAAGTTAGCATGATTTTTGTCAGTGCATTATGTCCAAAAGAGCATTAGGTGTTTTAATTTTCTTGGTTCAGGTTTTTATACTTAAAGAAACTTTTTTCTTTATTAAAGAATTTTCAAAACTTTTTACTACCTTTAATAGTGAAACTAAAGAACGTCATTTTTGTGTCTTTAGATCAGTTTTGCTAGATAGCATTAATCTTAATTATAAACCATTACTTCCATATCTATCAGCAAAACAATTCTCCAGAAAACAGATGTCTGTTTTCTATTGCTAGAAACCATGGTAAAAAAGTTTTGCCTAATGCAAAAGAAAATGCTATTGTCAGGTCATGAAATTTTGTATTTTATCTCAAAAATTAGGCTCTCGTGACTTTTGGAGAATCTTTAAAAGTATCAATAACAAGGGCAAATATGTTATTCTACCTCTCTTGTATGGTTCAGATTTTGTCACCTCACCTGAAGACAAAGCTGAATTGTTTGTTAAGAACTTTTCATTAATATCATCTCTTTGTTCCACTAGTTAGGTTCTACCAGATATAGCTGACAAACAGGCTTGACATTTGTATCATTCCAGCTTCTTTATCTAAAGTGATTTTCTGCTTAGACTTTTCTACGCCTGACCTAATAAATCCAGAGAATAACTCATCTTTGCTATTGCTTAGATACAACAATGTTAGTTGAACAAGTTCTCTATAATCACTTCTGTTGAAATTTTGCGTCATTGCTTCTTTTGTGTTTATCAAAGACTGTGAAATTTGAGGCAATTCAGTTGTTCAAAGTTTTTCTTAAATCTAAAAACCAAACAATGCATTCATTATATTGTTGCTTATAACACTGATGTTAGTTTCATTTTAAATACATAATAATAATAATAAAAAATTGTAATAAACATGTTAGATTACCTTAAAAATAGATTGATATTAGGACCTTTTGAAATCTCGATTTTTAAACTGTTTCATACATGAGTAAGTATAATCTCTCCTATGTGATGTCGACAAGCAAGCCATAGAAGTGGCCTGTTCAATAAATTTTGGATTGAAACACAGCCTGCTGTTATAGCCCCAGTATTTGATTCTGTTGTGTCAAAAACCATTCCTGCCACACAATCTGTGCAGTTCCAATCTTCTAGTAATTCATATGTTGCTTTAGCAATCACTGGTCCCATCTTCTCGGTGGGTTTATATGAATGTGCTGGTACACTCAGTAATTTTACACCTGAACAACCTAAAAATGTATATTTTTAAAATAGAAAAAAAAAATAAAGTGCTAAATATTAGTATATAAATATGCTAATATGTAAATTGTTCATTAGTGCCTAAATTTACATGAATTGACTGGCCTAAGTTTTCTTTTAGAGCTACCTGAAAGAAGAACTGGAAGCCTTTCTTCCCTAAAATTTTTTTTGTCAAGTGAATCCATTATCTTGCTATCCCAATGAACAACACCTATTTTTGGAGATTTCCAGGAGCTCTTTATCTTGGTAGCAATTGTCTGCACACACTCCATTTTGTTCCTAATTGGTTTAAAATAAAAAATGCAAGAGTGAATAATATTGACGATTGAATTATACTTTTGGATCCAAAGTAAATTTAACTAAAAGTAAAAGTACCCAAAGTAAAATTTTTGTCTTAGAGAAAGTAATATTTCAAACAAAACAAGAAATTTCTATTTTAATCAATATATATATATATATATATATATATATATACCTGTTTGCTGTTGTGTAGTTCAAGTCAACTCTAGAAGAATCACCAGACGTGGCACAAATTATTGAGTGGAGTAAAGAACTGAGTGCAGTAGGTGTAATTTTGTTTCTAACAGCTGTTTCAATAACTTTAAGTGATTTCAGAATATTATGTGGTATAAACACAGTTGTGCCAGTTTTCAAGCTTCTTTTGTGAGAGCGCTGCTTTGTTTCATAAATACATCCAAGTTCATCATGATCAAGACAACCTATGTCTATCTCCATTAAATTTTTTTTCTTCATAGATTCTTTCTTGTTCAGCAAATTTTCTGTTGTGTAACATTTTTTTCCACAAGACTACGCTTAAGATCAACTGAGCCTATGGATACTGTCCTATCAGTCATCACGCTGATTAGAAACTGTTTATCCTCTGCACCAACCAATTTATCTAGCACATCTCGTGGCCAAAACCTCATTGTTTTTGTTAGCTTGTTTTTAAATCCAATATTTTTTTGAGTGTTCTTGACAGTGTTTCTATGGGCATGGTCAATTTTTAACAGACTCTTTAACTCCTCAAATAATTTTGTGATTTCTTCTGCCATTTTATTAGACTTAATTGTTTGTATTCTTGCCCAATTATAAAATGGTAGAATTGATTTAACTGTTTTATTTGCTGCATCTCTCTTAGATTTTGAAGTAAAGTGTGCAAGAAAACATAAAAGCATCTGACGAGCAGTTGGTAACCTAGATCCCTAGAAAGTTTGAAATAAGTTATTAATATATCTGTAAAATAGCAACAAAAAACAACACAAATGAAAAATAAAAGACAATTTTGTATAAAACTATTCAACTGCTTTTGTAATTAAAATAAATATCTCCCAAGATTTTCTGTAATAAACATTGAGTACAAAAAGGGAAAAATAAGGTCCATTGAATAATATAATACTCCAATTTACATTCTAGTAGTTTCACACTGATAATTGTAAGTTTTTCCTCCTGATTATCAACAAATTTTGAAAAATTGTGAGAATCATGAAATTTCAATTGAAATCTACCACTAAACATTGTCCATTTTTCTTAAAATTTCAGACTTGTGCTGTTTATCATTAACCTCACCCACAAAAAAAAGTCAGGCTTAATCAGAGCACACATAGGCATCATCATCACCCTAATATATATATATATATATATATATATATATATATATATATATATATATATATATATATATATATATATATATATATATATATCAGGCCTTGTTACGAGATTTCGCTGCGTAGCGAAAACGCATAGCGCATTTCTAAGTAACTCAACTCAGCAAATATATTTTGCATCGTTAGAAGTTATATTGCGTCACTAGCGTCTTTTCAAGTACCGCATTGTAATTAAAGTTATTTTATTAACGCGTTAAAAATCATACAAACAGTTTGTTTTTTTCTCACTATAACAAAAGTTACAAATAAAATCTAAGTTCTTATTAAAAAAATCATTTTTATTATTTTTTTCAAATATGAACTAAATTTTATTTTGAAAAAAATATTTTTTCATGAAACGTAAAATATTAGTTTATTTTCTTATGATTTTATATTTGGTTTTTGGTTATTTTATTAACTGTTAATACATTTTTTCTTATTTAATTTGTGAACTCTTTTTAATAATGTTTTTAAACAATCAAGTTTTTTTTTGTTATTTATCAGTTACCGATAACATATTCGTGATCATAATTTATTTTCATAAATTAAATGAACGTCATTAAAACTTTACGTTATGGAATTAACAATAAACAAAATATCTTATTAATAAAATATTTACATCAAAATAAATCGTGTATTTTTTAAACTTATTATGACTAAAAATAATTTTTATATTTAAAAGGAATTTATATATTTAATTCCTTAAGATAAAACTTAAAACACTTTTTTTTTTTAACTAATTTTTAATAACAAAAAAAAAATTATGAAACAAACTGTTTCTTTAACAAAAAAATCTATTATTTTACAATTGCGGCTAAATGCTTTTACTTACAACTTTATTTCTTCTGAATAAACGTCACGTTAACGATAATCAAAAGATAATTTAAATATTCTAAAAGATATAAGTTTTTGCGTAGCGCAAAACTGCTGAATGCGTAGGCAAATCGCCTTTTCGCAAGCAAAATGCGAGCTGCGTAGCGCTTCTTAACAAGGCCTGATATATATATATATATATATATATATATATATATATATATATATATATATATATATATATATGTATATATATATATATATGTATATGTATATGTATGTATGTATATTACTCTTTAATTGTTTATGCGATACAAAGACCGCAAAAAGTGACCAACGGAGCCATCCAGTTATGTAGACCTGGGAGATGTGAAGATAAAAACAGATTGTAGATGGTGTCATTGAATAAAAAATAAAAATCATAAGAAAATATAAAATGTGTGGCAAGACTTTTGTGAAGTAGAAAAACGAAGAATAGAGGATAAGGGGGCATGGGGAGAAACAACTAACACTCTAGTCACTCTGTGTGTAGTACATATACAACAAAGAACAAATATTTGGTATACTGATTTTAGAGACTGTTGATGTCTACAGGTGTGATGGTGTAGTGCAATAGTATATACTGTTTGGCCGTCTCGTATGGTCTTGTTATGTTTTCGTTTGCTTTTAAATCGGGTGAGTAGAAAGCTAAACACACTCACTCCTTGTGCTTATGAGCTAGCACATCAGAGCTAGACATAAGACCTACAGAATGGATTTCAATTGATTGAATGCACACAGTCACCGTTGGCCAAAAGCCATCACTCTTAGCCAAAAGAGCTACTGCCTGTGCTGGTGTGGAATGATGTGCTATGGAGTGAGATTTTAGATCCGAGCACATAGTCAGCGAGTGCTGATCCGACGTGCATTGTGGAGCTTCCGAATGAACGTGTGCGTGAGTGTCAGTGTAGCCATTAGGTTATTGAGCGCCGTAACCACTCCAGCGGGATAGCCTAATGTCCAATTTATTGTTGTGGTGTACATTGGAAAAGTCGAGGCTTCCAGCCACAAAGAATAAATTTGTTTGTTTATGCGACATAATGGTCGCATAAAGTGACAAACAGAGCTGTCCAGTTATGTAGACCTGGCAGATGTGAAAATAGAAGTAAATTGTAGATGATGTCGTTAAGTGAGAATCATAAATGAATGTAGCCTATTTTGATTAAAATTTTAGGACTCACGCTCTAGTCATCCTAAACAAATGATAAAACAATGGTCCATGAGTAAACAAGTCAATATAGATCTGCTGGTTTATTAACAGCAACGATGGCTAAAATTATCACACCATACAAAAATAATAAAATAAAATAAGCAGATAACAAAATATTAAGTAAAATGATAAAAAATGATAGTACGGGTAACATAAAAAGAAAAAATAGGCTAATAAATGTGGTACTATTTATAGTCTAAACTCTAGATAATAAATTGAAAACTGATAATTAATGTGAGATAAAAATATATAAATGTCGTTAATGTAATAAATTTATAATATAAAGCTCACAAAGCGTTATAATACATGGGTGTAAAAGGTAAAAAAATGTTGGTGCCATGATAACCAATCAGAATTAAGTTGTAGATAATGGTGATCCCCCTCCTCAGAAATGCACTGCGATCACCAATTGCGTTTCGGAGAGCCCGAGACCTACATTAATGCCACTCGTCAGGGGTGTGTCCTTGCAACAGATCTTAGCTCATATATATATATATATATATATATATATATATATATATATATATATATATATATATACATATATATATATTCTACTCTTTATCATAAAATGTTTTTTAGTTTTACATCAGAGCAAATGCAGAAGATTAAAACAAAGTGCTCTTGTCATGTAAGATGTTTCAACTGTTTTTTGAAGTTTTTTTGTTTTTTTTTTACTATTAGAATTTAGTTAACAAATTTTTTATATTTTATATATTTGTCTTATCATTTTTATGCATAAAATTTGCAAATATATTAAAACTATTATTTTTTTATTTATATTAACAATTTTTTTATTTAATGTTAATTGGTCATCAGGTTAATAAAAACAAAAAATCAATATGAAACTTGCATTATTAATATCACATCAATTTTTTAATTCACAAGATTCTACAATTACAAATGAATAAGTTGGAAAGTTTAAATTTAAAAAAGTTTAAAGAAAGGTATGGTCATAATGGAAAGTTTAAAGAAAGTATGGTCATAATGGTTTAATGTCTAAAAACAGTAAAAAACATTTTATATATATCAGGCTTGGACAATAGTGGCGTGTGATCAAGCGCTATTGCTGACAACGAAAATGGTTTTATCATTTAACAACTTGACCACGATTGTTTAGATGATTTTTAAACATTTCAGAAATGGGCTGAAAAAAGAAACACTAACTTAACTTAAACCAGAAAGAAAATTTAAAAATAATAGTAACAAAAAAAGGAAAAAAAAAATGATATTATATATATATATATATATATGTATATATATAATATATATATATTAGGGTGGTTCAAAAAAAAACTTTTTTTTAAATAGTCTGCTGCACTTAACTAAATGTGTTCTATATAATACAAAAACACTAGGTTTAAATTTTTTTTGAATAAAAAATATTTTTAGGGGTGCCTCAAGACCCTTAAAAATTTTATATATATATATATATATATATATATATATATACATATATATATATATATGTATATACATATATATATATATATATAGATATATATATATATATATATATATATATATATATATATATATATATATATATATATATATATATATATATATATATATTGACTTTTTTTATTTTAAATTACTTCTTTTTATGGGGACATTCAAGCAGCTATATTATTTATTAACTAGTAGTATTTCGAGACCACATACAGTTTATCATCAGACTAAAAAAATGTGTTTATAGTATAATGATAATCTCTAGATAATAATAATTAATAAATAACTATTATTATTTTGCAGGTCTCAAACACTAAAAACGTTTTTGCTTATCAAGTCAAAGTAGATGATAATTACATTAAAGTGTCTCCTGTTGAAGCGGCATCATATATATTTACAAAACTTCTAGGTATGTGTTTCATATTTGAGCTAATATTTAAATCATTTTGAATTGTCAAAATATTAAAAGTAACCATAGATTTGCTTTTATTTGCTAACTTTATAGAATAATTTAGTTTTAATTGTTTCCATCTATAAACTATCATTTAGATGACATTTTTTGTACTTGCTAACTTTGTAATCATAGTTGTTGTCTGTGTGATGTCAAGCGATGTCTTTGTAATTTTAATCTCTGTCTGTGTAAAACTAGTAAAAACTTATTAAAGTATTAATATTCACTGTCTGTGTAATCTTAGTTACACAGACAGTGTAACTAAGTTATTTGTAATATTTATTACTCTCTGTGCAGTATTAATTACTGTCTGTGAAATATCAATCACTGTCTCTTTAATATTAATTATTTTGTTTCTGTGAAACAGCGGTTGTATACAGGTGAAAAACAAAGACATCCAGTCACTATTAGTTAAATAGGTCACAAACCTTGACTCTAAGCTAAAAGAGCTTGGACTCAATACTGGTGTAGCATGATTTGCTTTGAATTGAGATTTTAGGCTTAAGCTCAATGATCTAAACTAGCCTGTCTGTATTGTCCTAGTCAAGTACATTAGAAAAAATTGTTACTTAACAATCACAAAGATTCCAGTATTTTTGTTTCTGCAACACTATGGTTGCATACAGGTGATCAATGGAGCCGTCCAGTTAGGTAAACATAGGAGAGGTGTTTCTAAAAATAGATAGTAAATAGTAAATTAGTAAGAATACAAAAGGATATCTAAAGGAGTAGTAAGACCTGTTCTGTTGATTGGAGGAGGGGGAGTTAGGGGGGAGTTTATAGAAAAAATAAACCTTGAATCGCTGAACTGTGACGCAGTTTGCTAAACTACTATGCTGCCGTATCAGTCAGCATCACTGAAGTATTTTAATATATACTATTTTTGTTTTGTCCATTATTTTCTTATACATTTTATTTGTTTGTTTTTTTGTTTTTTTTTAGTTATAGTTTCATATTTTATATTTATGTTACTTTCATCATGTTTCATTCATGTGTACATTCATGATTTATTTTAACATTTTACTTTCATGTTTTAGTTTCATGTTTTAGTTTCTTGTTTAATATTCACAATTGATTTTTAGTATTGTTTAAAAAATAATGTTTTAGAAATAGGAGAGCTAGTTGGAGGAAGTGAGCTGGAGGATGTAGTTTTAACTGTGCCTCACAACTTTTCTGAAGATCAACGAATATCTCTTTGGTAATTATTTTTTCCTTTTGTTTTACTTTTATTGGGTTAAAAGAATAAAATAAATTTTGATAATATATTATTGAGGTTTATATAATCTTCCATTAAATTACTCAAATAAAATCAGGTAAAATAACACATTTAGTAATAACAACTTGCAACATGTTAATGGTATGCCTAAAAATACTAAGACAATAAAATATATCAATTAAATTTAACTGCACCAAATAGAATAATAATAATTATTTTGAAAATTTTATTATTTTTTAACCTTGGCAACTTTAAAGTTTAGCGAATTTGTTAAAAAAGTTATACAAATTATAATTGGTGATCATAATGAAAAAAAAATTTTTTTTGTTTATATTTGTCTGCATTTGTGAAAGTCAATCATGTTTGCTTATATTTCATTTTACATGTTTCATGTTACATTTGTTTACATATGTTACATGTTTCCATTTGTATAGTTCTAGTTATTAGTTAATAGCTATTGTTAATATCACCTTTAGTGGCAGCTTTTAATGTGTTCAAGCAATTTATATATATATCGTTTGACCAGGTACATTATTGACTTTATATTGCAATGCTATGTACTTCAGTACTTCTGACTACACCAGTTGTAACAAAGACTTTTAACTAAATAAAAACTTTTTCTCTTTTTAACTAAAATATTTGTTGTTATATATGTAATTTTCATTATTTGCACTTTTCAATTATAAATAAGCTAAAATATTTGTTTTAATGACTAATAATAATTTAACTGTTATAAAGAGCATTAGATTTCAGGTTTAGTTTTGTGATTATCAAACTAAAAAATTGAAAAACCAAAAGATATGATTTAATATTATCAATTTAAAAGTAATATTGTAAGATCTTAGAAACTTTTTAGTTTCTAGTGTTTTCCAGATTCTTACAAGATATATCTGCAATTCTTACAAGATATATCTGCAATATCTGGAAATATTTCTGGTCATTAAATTCTCAGTTTATTTAAAACCATGTTTTAATGAAACAGTCAATCATATTGCAAAAACTAATGAAAACAACAAACAATAAATTACTAAATAAAATAAATTTACTAATGCAAAAATAATAACAGTCAAAGCTCACATATTTTTAATTATTGTTTTTTTAAATACCAGGCAATTTAAGGATCATAAATGAATATATATATATATATATATATATATATATATATATATATATATATATATATATATATTCATTTATGATCATTTGCAAAACAGGCTAAGATAGTCGATGTAGCAACACTCCGTCATGATTTACAGTAAAAATAAATAAAATATATATTATATATATACATATACTAGCTGGAGTTACCCGGCGTTGCCCAGGCCAATATTTAAACTGGCTTACCTGATATCTGTACACAAAAATGGGCCCAAAAAATGGTCCCCCTTGACCCCGGGGATCGGGGTACGGGGTCAAAACCCAGCTAAGAACCTTCTCCCCCTCGAGGACTACCCCATGCCAAGTTTCATCGAGATCGGTCCGGCGGTTTGGATTTCTATAGAGAACAAACAAACAAACACACACACAAACACACATTGCCCTTTATATATATTAAGATTAAGATTAAGATAAGAAGATAAGATAGCTGGAGTTACCCGGCGTTGCCCGGGCCAATATTTAAACTGGCTTACCTGATATCTGTACACAAAAATGGGCCCAAAAAATGGTCCCCTTGACCCCGGGGTCAGGGGGGCCATTTTTGGGCCCCCTTGACCCCGGGGATTGGGGTACGGGGTCAAAACCCAGCTAAGAACCTTCTCCCCCTCGAGGACTACCCCCATGCCAAATTTCATAATATATATATATATACATATACATATATAATAGTTACTAAAGGTTTAAAAATGTGCACTGTCATTTAAAAATCTACCAAAAAAAATTATGCTAAAGCTATTTGTGCATTATATGAAACATTAAAATTGATTTTTGTTTAGGGGGAAAGTTTGAGAAATTTTTATTTGAAAATTTAAATGCTTTAAGTTAGAAATTAATTAACTGATAATAGAAATAATAAAAAAGATGTATTTTAAAATAAGTTATTAGAGTTTTTTTTGTTTTGTTTTAAAATGAGTATAAAAAGTTTAAATTAGTTTTTATATATTTTTAACTCCTGTCTTTAATTTTGTATACATATCTGCCAAATGAGTTACAACCATTTAATTTATAGGAAAATATTGAATAACGTTTAAATAATATACAAAATTATTTTATATCTTATTTTATGATTTCTTTTATTTAGAATATTTGATCACCGCTAAACTCCTTTATGTGATTTGCAATTGTTTTTTTAATAATTATATCATACTTTATTGTTTTATTTTTGGTTGTTTTTTAATAATTATATCACACTTTATATTATGTGATTTGCTGTTGTTATTTAATAATTATATCGTCCTTTTTCATGCTTTATTTTTCTAGTTTTATCTTATGATTTATAAAATGAATAAAAATATTAAAATTTAAATCATAATTTTTAACAATTATAAAAATAATAGTAATAATGGTTTTATAATAAGATTATATATCCTAATTCAAGATTGATATAAATATTTTTTATTGAATGACAGCTATTGAGTTAAGTGATTAAAACAGAGTTTACAGTTTTTAAAAAGCTAAAAATTTAAAGACTGGAAGCATTTCCAGATATTGCAATTCACAATCACTTAATTTGAGCTCTGTCCATATACTGTGAAAAACTATTAAAAAACCAAAAGATATGATAAAAATCTTTATTTAGTGAAGCAGCTGAAAATATTGGGTGTAATATCCTTCGAGTAATTTCTGAACCTGCTGCTGCATGTTTAGCATATGGTAAAAACTTTATAGTTATTAACTTATAGCTAACATTTAAATAATTATTTTAAATTTATAATTTAAATGTGCTATTGTTCAAAATCTTATTTATTTTTTAATAAAAATATATATATAATTAATAAAAAAAATTTCATTTAGGGATTGGTCAAAATGATCCCTTAGAACATAGGTATTGTTTATTGGTTTTTTTATTTTTGCCACTAAAAATGTCAGTAATATTAAACGCGTTGAATTAGTTATGTTGCAAATGCATTTATATCTATAATTTTTAATACTAGATTTGATAAAATTTATATGAGTGTCACTTAGGTTGTATGACAATTTTAATAATTTTTTTCAGATTTCCTTAAAATTAAAAAATATTTTTTGAAATAAACTAGTCAAAACATGTAATAATTTTTAGCACACTAAATCTGTGAGAGAAAAGAAATTATTTATTAGTTTTTTTTAATTTTTTTATTTTTAATTTAGTACAGTGTTAATATATCGTCTTGGGGGCAGTTCTATGGATGCATGCATAATGGAAGTTATAAATGGAATGTACCACATGGTACACTATAAATCAAATAGTGATTTTGGTTCAAATGAGTTTGATAACGTCTTAATAAAATACTTTACTGAAGAGTTCAAAAGGTATTTAGAAATTTGAGGCAAAAGTTATTAAAGTTATATTTTTTTGATTTACAGAACTTACTTCGACCAACAATTTTACGATTGGCTCCAATTTTTTCACTGGTTGTGCGTGCCCATTCATTTTTAAATAATTACAATGACAGAAATGGTTTCTTTTCTAAGTATTTTTCTGCCTTATCTTGTAACTTTTTTTTCTTATGGTTTGTTCACTTTGTTGGAAGCTTTGATAAGTATGCATATGCATCTGGAAAGTTTAAAAAATTATGAGAAAACATCCGAAAAAAGTATCTGATAAATATCTGATCTAATTTAGTTTTTAAAAAATATCTATAATAACATTTAGTCCTGAAGGTAGCTGTAGTTCAGTGATAGAGTGCTTGCTTGTTTTCTTTATTTCTACCAGTACTACTGTCTGTTTCTCTGTACAGTGTTCTTCCTCATTAGGGTTTATGCTTTGGAATCATGAATTTAGAGAAGGACTTTTAAAATTTTGAAAAATTTAAAAAAAAGAAAGAAAAATTTTTATAAAAATTGATATACTTTGATATTTTCTTTTGTTTACTATTACTTGCTAATGTTATTATTACTTAGTTTGTATTTTATTTGTTTATTGCTTACTGCTATTGTTATTTATTAATATTTAGCTTGTTTTTGTATTAGATGAGATAAATCACTGATTTTTGTTACTTCTTTTTGAATATTTTCTAATATATTTTTTTAAGATTAGTAAAACATACCTTTATTGCAATTTCTAACTACTGAGGTATATAACTGAAATACAGCAGCTGTATTTAATTCACCATCTTTATACTTTAAATATTTTGCATATTATACCAAATCTTTAGTTTACATTAAATGATGCAGTTTTGATTTGTGGTTCCTAAATCAATTGTATATAGTACGATGAATTTAATTTTTAATTTCTCAATTATTTACATTATTGTTGATATTTCTGATATATTTCTTTTATTACCGATATGGATGACTTATATCTTTCAAATTGAATTTTCCAGTTTTTTGCTCACTTTTCTATAATATCATTGTCATTTGTCAATACATCATTTTTTCGATTTTGTCATTTTACAAAATAAATTTAGCAACACTGTTGCATTAAAAAAGTTGAACACAGTTGCATTAAAAAAAGTTGAACACAGTTGCATTAAAAAAATTTGAACACAGTTGCATTAAAAAATTTGAATTTCATTTTTAACTTTAGCTATTACTTTACTATCATCAGCATATAAAATTTAATTTAAGTTAAATTTGATTATTAATATTGCTCATTAATATAGATTATATAATCTTTATTAAAATAAAATTTTTAATATTATATAGTCTGTATAGATTATGTATCTATATTAATGTTCAACATTAATGTAGGTTATATAATCTATATTAAAAATTTAGCTATTAATTTTTTTTTATGGATTAATATAATTAGCTGTGGCCACAAAAATATGTGCTATTGTTTAAAAAACAATAGCACATATTCATGTGGCCACAGCTAATTAGATTTATCCATGATGATACACCTCCAAATACATTCCTTTGCTTTTTATTAGTTAAATATTCATCTATCCATAATAAAGATGCAATCAATCTTCATGTTTTTGTACTAATATGCCACTATGCCTGTACTAATATGCCACTATGCCTGTACTAATATGCCACTATGTTTTTGTACTAATATGCCACTATGCATAATAAAGATGCAATCAATCTTCATGTTTTTGTACTAATATGCCACTATGTTTTGTACTAATATGCCACTATCTTCATGTTTTTGTACTAATGTGCCACTATCAAAAGTATTTGTGTAACGAGTATAAAGAATAATAAATGGTTTATCATTTGAAACTGTTATATTTGTTAAACATTCTAGCAGATAACTTGTACAAGTTCAAATTATGTGTCCTTGGCATTGATCTTATTATAGGGCAGGTGAGGCTCTTTAGCAATGGTGAAGGTATCCTAGGAGAAGAAAACTTTGGTATAAACCCCTGGTTAGTAAATGACCGGGGTTGAGATTTGACCGGGACCGGGTTTGATAAAATATAGCTGGGGCTGGGTTTGATAAAATATAGCCGGGGCTTGGTTTGTGACCGGGGTTGCATAAACAATTATACATCCTAAATTATATTTTTTTGATTCAAAATTCATTTTATATTTTGTATACATATGCAAATATAAACATCATTATGATCATCATAATCATCATTACCATCATGATCATTATCATCATCATTATTATAATCATCATCATCATTGTTGTAGTCATCATCAGACTTTAGCTTTCCTCTTTTATGCTGTTTCTCTAATATAAACAATCTAGAACATTTTCTTTCTTTAACTAAACCTCATTCATACAATATATAAGGCGCTCTCTTCGAGTTTTCTTACTTCTACCAAAATCTCCTGAAGCTTATACCTCTCTACATGCTGATACCTAAATCACTTAATCTTCTCTAATAAACTTTGTCTGATAAGATTCTTTTTTCTAATCTGTCCAAGACTTTGCCTCCTTTTCTTGTCGTGTTAGGTTCACACCACACATTCATCTGATCATCTTCTATCTTAGTAAAGACCACACCATATAAATACTAAAGTTTATATAAATATGAAAGGATATTGTTTGCCAGCATCTAAATAAATAGCAAAAATATATGTTTATACTCATAATATGTATACATAAAGCGCATCTTGGAAGCTTTTATTCCTTCTGGAATAAAAGCTTAGAAGCTTCTATTCCTTCTTTTTAATATTAAGTCAAGCCTCATTCTACTCTGCATTTTTTATTATCTTGAGCAGTTGCTTTATTAAACAGTAATCATTTTTTTCATCTTTTTATCAAGAACATCTCTCTTATAAACAAATGTCCTTTTATTATTCCAAGAAGCCAATGTAAAAAGGTCCTGTATAATGTTAAGCTGATGTTTAGCAGAATAATGCAGAGTTTTTTGCAATCTTACTCTAGTTCAACTCTTGAATCTAATGGCCGCGCTCTTCCTGCCAGTTAAACAGATTAACCTATTGGTAAACTTAAAATCACTATGGTTTCTAATGCTAAAGTTATTCTCAATTGAACACTACAATAACAATCTTCATAAGAATTTTACATCTAAAGTACCTCTATTAGCTAAGGACTCAACTTTATACTCTTGTCTTGACAAAAAATCCTCACTTTTTGATTGCTTAGAACAAGCGCCGGTTTTTAATCTGATCTCTCTTCTGTAACAGCCTAAGGCTTGCAGTGGCTTGTGGCTTTAAATTTTTTAAGGCAACAAAACTCATTTATTTACTGCAAAAAAATATTGCAATATTGTTGGCATTCCTATATTGATGAATAACAACCCTCTACTCTAAGGCAAAGTCTAAAGTGTAAATGTAGTTAGACCTGCTTTATCTGCCAAGCTTGAACCATTCTCCCATTATTATAACGTTGCATTTCTTTCTTTTTTTCTACAAATACTACAAAATATCATTTTCTACAAAATATCAAGGTCAATGTTCAAACAAACTATCATCACTATTAAAATAAACCAAAGCTCATTTTTACTTGGCTTTTTATTCAATAAGTTGTATCCTTTTACTGTATCTGTCCCTTCATGCTATAAAAACTTTTATTAATTCAGTTTTTGCCCTTGCACATCAAAAAATCCTTTTGACTCTTCCCCATGTTTTCATTTTTAATACAACCTGCAACTTTTTAAGTCTTCAGTTAACCATTTTATAGTATTTTAACCTGTTCTCTATTTTAAAGTAACTCATAGTTTAATAGTGGTTGGTTGCAATCTTGTTGAAAGTAAATTAGAGTTTAAAAATATATAAATGTATGCAGGTATGTAATAATAGAAAATGTAAATATAAAATTATAATACAAAAAGTATTATAAAGTTTTGCCCCGGCTATTAACCCCTACTAAGTCTTATAATTTTGCCAGGGCCAGGTTTGCAAGATGTCTCATTTTTAGCCGGGATTGGGATCCCGGTCACTTTCTACCCCTGGTTTAATTAGGGGTAAGGGAAGGAAAAATTTTAAACCTTTAATAGTAATTTTTTTTTGTATGATATTTTCTGTTGTCACTTTCAGTAAACCCCTCTATAAAATTTTCTATAATATTTTATTGTTTGGAATTCTTACTCATTTTAATTTTTTTTTGTTTGCAGAATACATAAAGAAGACATCTCCGAAAATAAACGTGCTCTTGGTAAATTAAGTGCTGCTGCTGAAGATTGTAAACATGGTTTATCAAAACTACATACAATTGCATGTGCAGTAGATTCCTTACATGATGGAATTGATTTTCATTGTCAGCTTCCAAGGTAAAAATAAATTTATTTAAGTTTTCACACAAGTATTTTTGTTAACTGTATGAGTGCCCTTATTTTGTAAAGTTTATACTCCACTCATTTTTAATATTATGATGATATATGTATATATATATATATATATATATATATATATATATATATATATATATATATATATATATATATATATATATATATGTATATGTATATATATATATGTATATATATATATAAATTATGTTAGTGTATTCTACAAACAGAGTGCTCAATGTTCTAAGAGAACAGAGCAATAATAAATTAGTAAAAACACTTATCTAATTTTTGATTACTTTAACACTGTGCTTCACTATCAGAAGGTATTCTTCCTGATGAACCTACTAATGGTGAAACACAGTCTTGAAGTAATCAAAAATTAGATAAGTGTTTTTACTAATTGGGGCTCAAATGAAGCAAAATTATGTAAAAATTTCAAAAATAATCATTGTTTTATAAAAAGCAGAGATAAAAAAATTATAATTAAAAAAATCTTGTTAAATTCCCTTTTTTTTGTTATAAATTAGAAAATGTCATTTTCTATTTACTGAAATCTAAAATAATAATATATTTATAAAATGATTCATATTTTTGAAATTTTTATATATTTTTGCATCATTTGAGACCCAACATGACATACTTTTGAAAAACTTTTTTTTTTATAATATTAGGAACCTGTTTGATGTATAAGGGCCTTGTGGCACCCGTAAAAATATTTTTTATTCAAAAATTTTTTAAATCCAGTATTATTTTATTATATAAAAAACATTTAGGGGTTGTCAGCTGACATTTTTAAAATAAGTTGTTTTTAGCACCACCCTAATATATATTTATATATATATATTTATATATATATTTATATATATATATTTATATATATATATTTATATATATATATATATCTATCTATATATATATATTTATATATATATATCTATCTATCTATATATATATATATATATATATTTATATATATATATTTATATATATATATTTATATATATATATTTATATATATATATTTATATATAAGCAAAAAAATTTTTTGTTGATTAAAAAAGTCAGAAATAATTTGAAAACATTTATAACAGCAGGTGGTATCCAACATCATGCATGATCCGGAAGGTTTAAAAAAATTATAAAGCACAAAATATGGCAATTTCTACAAGATACAGGTAGTACAATCAAAGCAAAGATGAAATAAAACAAAATGGATTAATTGCCATACCCAACTCTATCACCAAATTGAAATCCAAACAAATCTGTTTGGGTTTTGGTTGAACAAATAATAAGTAATGGTCTTAATAATATCCATAAATAGCCTAAAGCAAGGTCTAAGAAAAGAACTTCGAAAACTTAACAGTTTAGATATTTTGTTTGTTTGTAAGATTAGGAGAAAACACTTTCTGCTTCTGAGGAAGTTGCTTGAATTCTGTGGATGGCTACTCTTTTAAATTATCAGTGAATGTCTTGATTTTTTTTCTTTTCGTCTGCTAATTGATTTTGGTTCAGAGCTTCTTGTATCATTAGCAAAGGTAAGTCTAACATTACATTTCCAATTTATGGGTCTGATCTTATCTCTCCCAAGGATAAGGCAGAATTATTTGCTCTGATTTACTTTAGCCTTTAATTTGCTTTAACCTTTCCTCTAATTTAACTTTTGAATCTAATTGCCATACTCTTTCTGCTTTTCCAGTTAAACAGATTAACCCATTGTTAGATATCCAAATCACTCTGGCTTCTGTTGCTAAAGTCATTTCTCAATTAAACTTTTCTACAGCTTCTTGTCCAGACAACATTACTGTCATAGTCTCACAAAATTGTTTTCCAGAACTTTCTTCAATTCTCTCTAAATGGTTGCTTCTCAAAGAAGCTATCACCTCCAGTTCCATCAACAAAACTCATTCTTGCTTGACTCATCATTCGGCAAAGTCATCTTTTTACTGTATCTGTCTCATCATGCTCTAAATACTTTTATTCATCATATCATTTTATAACTATACTATTTTATGGTATCATTTTATTACTTTACTATTGTTCTATTTGTTTTTTTCCTTGCTTTTTAAGTTTTTATATGTATATGTGTATATATATATATATATATATATATATATATATATATATATATATATATATATATATATATATATATATATATATATTTAAATATATGTATATATATATATATATATATATGTATATATACACATACATACAGGCTTCGGCAGGAGTAAATAAATGTATATATAAATATATATATATTTTATATATAATATATGTATATATATATATATATATATATATATATATATATATATATATATATATATATATATATATATATATATATATATATATATATATATATATATATATATATATACAGGCTTAGGCAGGAGTAAATAAATATATATATATATTATAAATATTATATATATCTATGTCTAAATATATATTTTATATATGTCTTCGTAGGCTATGTGGGCCGCCTGCCCAGAAAGTTGTGCACTGGCTTTTTTGAAAAATTAAAATGTTTTGATGAAATTTTTTTTATTCTGAAATTTTATTTTGTTGATTCTAGTAAAAATTTTAATTGTAATAATAGATATTTTTTTAGTGATAAAAAGACAGAAAAACAATTTTTTTAAAATGATTTTTTATATTTAATTTTAATTTAATAATTTAGTAATTAATTAAATAAATAAAAAACAATATTTAAATGTTAAAATATAACTAATCATTCTAATAAAACAACATAAAAAGCTGTTATACATTATATAGTAGTTATACTGCTGTATATATCATATCGTAGCAAAAATGAATTATCTTAATTATATTATTATAAAAATTCATTCATTTCATTTCTTCTTTGCGAATTAAAATTTTATCGTATATAAAAATTTCTACAATCACTTTATTTACAAGTTGGAGAGCAACAAATCATTTAAATAAACTTAGACATAAACTTAGGTAATTAAACTTTGAATAGTTGTATACTTGTAAAGTTGAGGTAAAAGTTTTTCAAAGTTAATCTGCAGTTTTTATCTTTCGCTCGGAGTTATAAGTGTTCGCTCTACTTAGTAAGTTTTTGTTATTATGCTTTGATTTTGGTTTTGTTTCTCGATTTTTACTGAGACTTTATTCTTTTATTTTTAAGTTTTATCAGTTGTATAATCAGATTTTTGTAGAGTTTACTCCAGATATAGTCAAACCAATAATTTGCAAGCATTGCAAAAAATGGCAGAAAAACAACTTTCGCAAACATCACTTTTCTTTATTATTTTCGCAACCATCACGTTTCTAAGCATCTTGGCGTTTGCTTAAAAAAATTTTCAATGAACGTAGCAATTTTTCAAGATCTATTTGAGTATTAATATATTGTCTTATTGAAATAAAATATAACATTTTTTATTGTGCTTCTTTAGTTGATTCATTTTTCTTGTGCTTGTGTTGCAGGTTTTTTAAAAAAAAACCAAACGTGGAGTTACACAGGGAATTATGCACTACTTTAATCAATTGAGCAAAATGTGAGTTTATACAAAAAGGAAATTGTTTTTATTATCTAACAGTTCTTATTGTATAAGTTTACAAATTTCTAAAGAATACTGAAAACCTGGACTATTATGTTAAATTCTTTTGCAACGCATGCGTATTTTGCCTGCTTTTTAACATACTAATTATTTATCTTTCAACTTAACACAGAATAATACTGAACAGTTATAGCTGTTTGAAATAACTTATTTGGTTTCTAATTTTTATTTTTAGATCAGAATATTCAAAAAAAAAATTTTTTCATAATTTTTTTAGCATATTCTGAATGAAATAGTTTCCTTTTTTAATTAGTAAAACAAACAGTTTTACAAAATTACATCATTTGAGAAATTTTTAAAAGAATAACTAAATAAAAACATAAAAATATTTAACTTTATTTTTACCAAAAATTTATATTTTACACAGGCTTTATTTCGCCTGTGTAAACTGATTTGCAAGGGTGTGGAGGCGGATGCGGGCTATAGCCCGCCATTCCTGCCGAAGCTTATATATGTATATATTCATATATATATATGTATATATATATATATATATATATATATATATATATATATATATATATATATATATATATATATACATATATATATAAAAACATAGATAAAAAAATTTATAATCAAAAAATCTTGTTAAATTATAATCAAAATAGGGAATATATAATTCCCTATTTTTCATTTTTAGTTAAAAAATGTAACTTTTGGTTTAATAAAATCTAAAATAAAAATTTAATTATAAAATGATTAATATTTTTAAAATTTTTATATAATTTCCCTTCATTTGAGACCCAACATGACATAATTTTGAAAAACTTTTTTTTTAATAATATTAGGGACCCATATAATGTTCGAGGGTCGGTAGCAACCCCTAAAATATTTTTTATTCAAAAATTTTTTAAATCTAGCATTTTTTAAATTATATACAACATATTCAGGGGGTGCCAGCAGTCATTTTCAGAAAAAGTTGTTTTTAGAACCACCTTAATATATATATATATATATATATATATATATATATATATATATATATATATATATATATATATATATATATATATATATATATATAAATTTTTTAAATCTAGCATTTTTTAAATTATATACAACATATTCAGGGGGTGCCAGCAGTCATTTTCAGAAAAAGTTGTTTTTAGAACCACCTTAATATATATATATATATAATATATATATATATATATATATATATATATATATATATATATATATATATATATATATATATATATATATATATATATATATATATATATATATATATATATATATATATATATATTAGTATGTCATCCAGGATGCAAGATTTGTTTAACATTCATTTGTTTTATCTGTATTTATTATCATTTTATTAATCTTAAATATTTTATTGTCAGTATAATAGTTTAAAGTATATATTTTTATTTGCTGTATAATATTTTTAATAGTATTGTTAAAAAATCTGTTGTTGATATTCAGAGCAAAATTTGAATCATTGTGTGGTTTTGTTTTTTCTAAATGTATGGAATTAGTTGATGAATTGCTTTTAGAAGCTAATTTTAAAGTAGCAGATATAGACAAGGTATGTTACTATATTTTGCAAATCTTTATTTAGATTACTTCAATTATTTTAAATTTTTTTAATTTATATTTATATTATTTTTATTTATATTTATATTATATTAGGTAATCTTAGTTGGTGGTGGGAGTCGCATGCCTCGCTTAGTTCAGTTAATGAAAAATAAGTTTGACTCTTCAGAAATTTTAAATACAATTCATACTGAGGAAGTGTTAGCACAGGGAGCAGCACTTCAGGTGAATTTTTTTATAAAAATCTAGCAAAGTTGGCTCAAATAATTTAAATAGGCTTCTTATTAAACAGAATAAAGGTGCTGATAGTTTAGTGATAAAATTTTTCTCTTTTTTTAATAGGCTGGTTTACTTCAAGGTCGGGATGATACACTTAATACTGATGTTTTTAACTTGAACTGTATTTCAAAAAATATAGGCATAAAGGTAAGGCTTTTTAAAATTCCAAATTTTAAAAGTTATTCTTTCAAAGTTTTTTTTTGTTTGAGTTTTTTAATTTCATGCTGATTCATTTTAAGTGATTAAGATTGATTCTTAAAAAAAGTATTTTTTGTTGCACTTTGTCAGCACCTGAAGTTTGAAACTTTTTTTTTTTTCTAGCCGCTTTTTAGCTTAAAACAAGTTGATATATATGTGTGTGTGTGTGTGTTTGTGTGTGTGTGTGTATATATATATATATATTTATATATATATATATATATATATATATATATATATATATATATATATATGCATATATATGCATATATATGCATATATATGCATATATATATATATATATATATATATATGCATATATATGCATATATATGCATACATATATATATATGCATATATATATAAATATATATATGCATATATATATATATATATGCATATATATATATATTTATATATATACATTTTTGTTATGAAATATATATATTTAAAACATATTATAACATGTATATAATATATATATATATATATATATATATATATATATATATATATATATATATATATATATATGTTTATATATGAATATACATAAAATATATTGCAAGGTTGTAGGTTTAAATTTCTTCTAACTCATTATATAAGTAGTTATTTGGTACATCGGGAATTGTCTTGAATAACTCTGCTATTGCAATTTTTCCTTAACAATTAGTCAAATAAAAAGCCAATTTTGTAAAAATTGATTACTGTTGTTTATATTTTTCCACACTGTTTTGTTTAATTCTTTATATTGTGTTGTGTTTTATGTTTAAAATATAAAAAGTAAATTTTTATGTTATAAATTTCTAATTCAAATCCGATAGGTTAGCTAGTAAAGTGTAATCAAGTCAAAGTTAATAAGTATTATGTAGTCAAGTTAAAGTTAGCAAGTATAATGTAGTCAAGTCAAAGTTAGCAAGTATAATGTAAGGTGTGACTTAAGGTACTTTCTAAGATTCAATCTTGAAGTTTCTTCTCTGTAGTTCTCACATTGAATTCAACTCAAATTAAAATGTGTGAATTATTACTATAACAATAAATTAGATTTTTAAATGGCAACATAACCTCATAGTAAACATCAGGGATTATCTTTTTTTGGGTATTTCCGGAATTCCGGATATTTTTCTAAAATTTTATTTTTTCCGGATGTCTAAATAGTTTTTTGGAAATACAAGTTAAAAATATATTTTGTCATCAAATAATTAAAACAGTAAAGGTTTAATTCATCAATTAATTTATGGTATATTTAATTAGGTTAAGCTAATTTTTTTTATTTGTACACGCATATTCATTTTGAATTATTTTTACTATTTTACCAGTTTAATTCAATTTAATAATTCTTTATATAAATTATATTAATTTATAAACTCTTTTTAAATAAGTATTGAAACTTTCTTTTATATAAAATATGCTTGCCAAACCTAAACCCTCAGTCAATATATGTTTTCTCTTTACTGCTTTATCCATATTTAAATCAGTTTATGTATGTGCGTTCCATTGTGACTACCCCAGTGCACAGTGGTTTGAAATAATCAAAAAGTTGCATTAATTCAAGATTGGCGAAAATCCGTTATAAAAAGTTTTGATTATGCAAGATAGTTGCAAATTAGTCATATTTTCATGTTCTGAGAGAATTTTAGTGAAAAAGCAATAATTTCGAACTTTTATTTTATTTCTTAAACCACACCCGCGAACTTCCATATATTATATATCAATTGGAAGAATGTTAAACAGGCATGGTATAACTTTTTAGAATAGGAAATAATAGCATGTTTAAATGTGACTTTTATTAAATTCTGTATGTTTCTGTAAAAATCTGAATACGTATGGATAAACTTCGACCCTTCTTTTTTTAATCCAATACAGGTTTTGATGCCACCCGGACCCGCCCAAGTACAACTATTTTCAATTTAAAAATGTTTCTACTTAAAAATTGATTTTTTTTTTTTTTTTTTTTTTTTACATAAAACATGACTGTCATTTTCAATCAAATCTCATAATATTGTCATAAAAAGATTATTTGTGGTAACTTTAAAACCTACTATTAATATAACCTCAAAATACTTCCTTTAAATTAATATAACCTCAAAGCTTTTGCAAGTTGAAAGAATTTACAAAAAATCTTTTCGTCGATTTAAAATTGTGTAAATAAATAATAAAGTACAAATTGTCTTAAATGAAGTTAAAGAATAAAGATTTTATTTCTTTTGTGACTGGTGATGTTATTAAAATGTCGGAATAACATTTTAATAACATCACCAGTAACATTACAAACAAAAAATGAAGGATGTTCAATACTCCAAGTATAAATTTCATAGAAAGTCAATTTCTTGGTTAGAACATGAATTTAATTTTAAATTTAAAGAAGTTATCTGGAAATCTCAAACGTATTAGAAATGTCAGAATTAAAGAAAGGACGGCATACATTGCCTTTTAAAGACAAAGGAAAATGAGCTAAAAGAATTTCTAATCTGTCTGAAAAAGCTGAATAAAATGTTTCAAATCTGTTTATTGAAGCAGAAAAGTACTTACAATTGGTGTGTGTTCTGCCATCATAAGTTTTAATGATGGTATTAATTGTATTGGAAATGTTTTTGATTGGTTTAATATTCCACGTGAGAGTTTTTTTGAAAAAAATGCATGAAAATGTCGCCATAATAAAATGTGGCCATAATAGAGCTTTATATCATTGTAAATAGTCATCTAAGATTTTAAAATAACACAGAGAAAAGTAAAGAGGTCTAAGAGAAGAATTTATATTCAAAAAAAAGGATTAATGGATTATTTATATATGCAGCTGAAAACAAAGTGTATATATATTTGAAACAGCAAAATACGCAGCCAAACAAATAGGTAATGAGAACTTAGAAAAAATTATCAGGTGCATTCTACAAGATCAACGATTGGTATATGATATCAATAAAAGCATTGACAAAGAAATGTCTCCAGAAAAGGGACTTTGCTTTTCTATTAAATTATGGTCTTACTAAATCTCAGTACATGGAGATAAGATTGGAAAGTAATGAGAGAGGTGCAGATATTTATCAGCTTTACAGCGATATTATGGAAAATAAAAAAAAATGTAGGCCAAATAATATGCACATCTCTGACAAAAAGGCATATGTGCCATTACAAAATCTTCTAATACATACTGTTCAAAGAATAGTAGAATCACAAGAGGCGCAAATTATATCTAAAATTACTAATAAAGAAAAGGACTCAATTGAGTTTATTTTTGTTGTAAATTGGGGATTTGATGGAGCCAGTAATTTTTACCAATTCAATCAAAAGTTCAATTAGTTATTTTAAAGTTCATGAGATGATTTGCTTTTTTCTGATACAATTGTACCCTTAAGACTTCAAAAATATGACTGGGATGTGTTTTGGGCAAACTCAACTCCTAATTCTGTAAGATTTTGCAGACCAATGATCTTAAAGTATGCTAAAGAAAGTAAAGAACTTATTATCGAAATAAATTGTTTTGTTGAATGACAAATAAATGAACTTTCTGATATTACAATATGGCTACCAAATAGAAAAATAAATAAAGGTTATGTAAAAGCTCGAAAAAGTCTTATACAAAAAAGATTTTGGGAAAAATTAAATTTACACAGACAAACCCCATCCAGGTGGCAATGGTTCATCTAATAATGGCAATACTGCACGGCGAGCTTTTTCTCATCCAATATTGTTATCAGAAATTTTGGATATAGATATAAATCTTATTGTCCATATAAAAACAATATTCATTTGTTTGTCTTGTCAAATTCCAATTGATCCAATCAAATTTGAAAATTATTGTCTACAAACAGTTTTTATTATCAATAAGATATATTCATGGTATAAAATTTCTATTTGTGTTCATAAAGTGTTAGCTCATGGAGCTTAAATCATGGTTGAATTAATTTTGCCATTTGGAACTTTTGACAAAAATGCTGGAGAAAGTCTTCACAAATGTCATAGAAAAGATCATATGGATCATGCAAGAAAAACCTCAAGAATTAACAGCTTAACTGATGTTTTTTGTCGAGGTTTAGAAAAATCAGATCCTTATATTTCTAGTATTATTTTGAAAAGTCGTTTGAAGTCTGTATGTAAATCAGTACTACCAGAAGAGGTGTTGCAACTTTTACTGATTGAAATTCCAAGAAGTAAGGATGTTAATGAAGAGGTTTTACCTGAACTAATTGATGTTTATCGACAATTAGATTGCGTTGATATAGAAGCCGATAGCAGTTTATCCAATAGTGAATAAATACTCAGCTATAACTACGAAATTTTCTTTTAATTAAAATAATTCAAAACCATTATTATTAAATGATATCAGTACTTCTATTTTGCATGTTTTTTCTTATTCCGCAAGTCCCCTTACTTGGCGAAAACCTCTTTTGTATTTTCTTTTTTTAAATCAATTTTTTTGATTATGTTTTTAATCTAATAATTTTATTTTATTTATACTAAGGAAAATATTAAAAAAATAAAATTGGAGGGTCATTTTTAGCACTGAATAAAAATGTCTGTCATGTTTTATGTAAAAAAAAAAATCTATTTAAGTATTGAAAATAGTTGTTCTTAGGCGGGTCCAGGCAGCATCAAAACCTATATTGGATTAAAAGAAGGGTCGAAGTTTATCCATACGTATTCAGATTTTTACAGAAACTAACAGAATTTATTAAAAGTCACATTTAAACATGCTATTATATCCTAGTATAAAAAGTTATCTTTCTCTGCATTTTTACAGCATGAAATGTAATTTTATAAAATATTCAACAATAAACTCTGAAAGCCTGTTTAATATTCTTCCAATTGATATATAATATATGGAAGTTCACAGGTGCGGTTTAAGAAATAAAATAAAAGTTCGAAATTATTGCCTTTTCAATAAATAATTGCTCTTTAAAAAATGGCAACTTTGAGCATCTGCGGGAAAGTGCTAAGTGGTATTAAAAAAAAGTTCTTTCAGAACATGAAAATATGACTAATTTGCAACAATCTTGCATAATCAGAACTTTTTATATGGGATTTTCGCAAATATTGAATTAATGCCACTTTTTGATTATTTCAAATCACTGTGCAGTGGGTCCGGATGTGAAAAAGATGTCTTTTGAATGTCTTTTAAACGTTCAAAAGACGACTTTTTTAGGTCCTTTGTCCTCTGGGTTGGCTATAACAGTTGGTTTATGTACGCACATATTCTATGTATTATATGTATATATTATATGTATGCACATATTCTATCAAAATTTGAAAAAAAATGATAAACAACAATAATATTTAAAAAAACATAAAACTTTTTAAAAAATAAAATAAAAAAAACAAAAATTTCCTAACCTTGCCAGCGCCTCATAATTTTTCAATGTAACATTCACAGCACTATATTACTAATTTGAAAATGTTATCATTATGTAAATATTCTTAGCTACACAAAATGCATTTTTATTTCCGAAATTTTTTGGATGTTTCTTGAAAATATTTCCCAGATTTTTCCGCATATTTTTTGGAAAAAATTTTCGGGATTTTTAAAATATGACCTGGATAATCCCTGAAATATAGTCTTGGCTAAGTTCATTCTCTGTAGGGTTAAACCTTGTAAGGTTTAACCCTACTTTTACCCATCTTTTTTCAAAAAATGTAGGGTTAAACCTTGTAAGGTTTCATCTTTTTTCAAAAAATGGTACCATAGTTGCTCAAATGTCTACCAATGAAAACTGTGTGGTGTGTTACCTTTAAAAACTGTGTAATTTGTTATGTACAAAAACTGTGTGATGCGTCATCTATAAAAACAGTGTGACGTGTTACTTACAAAACTGTGTGACAAAACGTGTTACCAACAAAAACAGTGTCTGTTATTCAGTTAATTTTCACCCTTGTGATTTGTTTCAATGTTTCTAAAAAACATATAGTTTTTTTCTGCATCAGTATTTGTCATATATACAAATCAGGAATACACAACAATCCCTTGTGTTTTTGTTTGACTTTGTTGTGACAGATTTTAAAGTCTAGTTGTTATTTTAATTCATCTTTTTTATTAAAACTTCTTGATAACGGTCTGCATGTTTGATGTAAATTTGTATTTTGTTTAAATCCATCAATTTTATTATTTTAATTTTTTATATATATGATATATAAAGAAGTTCATTTATTGCTTCATTTTTGTTATTTCTTTTAGTTAGCAAATGACGACAAATTGTATATACTTCTAAATAAAAACACTCCTGTACCAGTGAAAAGAAGTGCTAACTTAATTGTCCCAGCTTCTCAGGTAATTTAAATTTAAAGAAATATTTTTTGATGTTAAACTATTTTTTTAGATATTATTTAAACTGTCAAAAAAGTACTTCTCTAAATCTCAGCTGGCACCTAGCCTTCCTAAACCTAAGGCTTATTATTATTAAAACAAAAATATTATTTTAATTGAGTTTGATCATTTGCATACCTAATCAAAAATTAACAATTTCAAATCAACAATTCCATGTTTATGTTTAGTTTTGTTTTTTCTTATTTTTTACTTTATGTTGCTCAAGCTTTGTTAATAAAAGATTAACAAACCTGAGAAATCAATAAACAACAAAAAATAAAAAATTATTATTACTAATAATAAAAATGAGAAATCATTAAATAGTCTTTAATGTGAAAGGCTTCTAGTTAACTGTGGTACCTGGATTGTAACAATTGTCACTTGCAAATATGAATATTACTCAAATGATTAACTGTGGTACCTGGATTGTAACAATTGTCACTTGCAAATATGAATATTACTCAAATGATTAACTGTGGTACCTGGATTGTAACAATTGTCACTTGCAAATATGAATATTACTCAAATGATTAACTGTGGTACCTGGATTGTAACAATTGTCACTTGCAAATATGAATATTACTCAAATGATTAACTGTGGTACCTGGATTGTAACAATTGTCACTTGCAAATATGAATATTACTCAAATGATTAACTGTGGTACCTGGATTGTAACAATTGTCACTTGCAAATATGAATTGTTGTTTGCAGTAAATAACTAAGTTTTATTTGGAGTTAAAATTCACAAATTACTGCAAATTATTGCAAGCTTAATTTTATACAAAAGTGAGATCAGATTTAAGATTGGCTGACTGTTCTAAGTGATCGAAAAGAATAGACTTTTTGTCAAGACAGTTGTATAAAGTTGAGTTGTCAGCAAATAGAGCCACTTTAGATGTAAAATCATTAATGTAAATAAGAAACAAAATAGGACCAAGGTTACTTACAATACTTCTCCAAATTGTGCTTTTTTTTTTGTTTTATAAGCTTATAATGTATATCCTCAAATGCCTTACCAAATGCATTCTTCTCTTATTCAGAGTCAAATTTGGTTGAGAGATAGAAGCGCTATGTTTTCTGGGTTCACAATATGCTCTTTTACTTGCAATGTTGTTGAAAGTAATTCATTTTTCATTCCCATTTTCATCCAGTTCAAAAAAAGCTCTTTTTTTTTCCAAACAAGAAGAGATGTAAATATGACAACTTGATCATCTTAATTCTTCTGATTCATGTAGCACTTTATTTCAAATATTTCCACAGCAATTTTATTTTTCAAATGAGTTTGAGTTTAATATATTCAGTAACCAAATTAATACATGTTAAACGCAATAATTCCGTAACAATAATAAAAAATATATATGTATATATTTAAATGTTGAATTATTAATTTGAGGAAGAGACTTTTCCAGGAGTCTCTATGCTGATTTAACAGTTTATCACATCGAAATACAATGTTTAAATGTATTCAAAGTTGGAGCGTTTACAATATGCTGTGTGAGTTCCAATGGACCCTGTTTCTGAAAAAGTTTATCTCCTCACATCCACTTACGAATTGGCGGTTGGGTGCTTGTCATGGCTGCGTAGGTTGTACACCTAACGCACAATTAGTTGTTGCTGTGGGACCAAAAAATGAACTTTATTAATGTTGTTGAAAATCTTGAATTGTTGGATTATATCACCACGTAAACGACGTTCTTTGAGGGTGGTAAGTTTGAGTATCTGCAGATGCTTTGTTTTATCGAAATGGCTGATAAATGATATTGTCTTAGTGATGCGGTCTTGAACATCCTCAAGTAACTTAGTGTCTGTTTCTAGATATGGGGACCAGGCTTGAATGGCAAATTCTAGATGTGGCCGAATATATGTTATATAGAGTGTGCGTCACAAAGTTAGTTTCTACTGCAGAAAGCATTTTTTAACTTCCTAACATGCGATTGGCTGTGGATGCTGTTTTTCAACTTGTGCTCTGACTTTTCAGGTCGTTTGAGATGAGAATTCTAAGGTCACTTTCAATAGCTGTAGTTGCAATTGTGTGGCGCATGCCATCGGCATGCGTCACACAATTTTCACAGAGTACTCATGTGATAAACGTTTCTTAGGGCGAACTGCATGCATCACCTTAAATTTATCTATGTTAAAGTGCATGAACCAAATATTTGACAATGTAACCGCGTTATCAATGTCTGCCTGAAGTGTTGTGATGTCCGATGCTGACTTATAATTATGATCCCATTAATTTTGCTGTCATCAGCGTATAGTAATATCTTATTAATAATACTATCAGGAAGATTGTTTATAAACAAAATGAAAAGTAGTGGCCCTAAGACAGAACCTTGAGGAACTCCACTTGTGGCGTTCTTTCACTCAGAAGCGTGTTCTCCTAAGACAACACGTTGCTTACGATCTCTTACCCACATTTTGATCCAAAGTAGCAGTTTATTGTATATTGAATGATGTATGCTCTCAGTTTATATAGGAGATGTTTGTGCGGGACTTTATTGAATGCCTTAGCAAAATTGGTGTAGATATTATTGGCACTGTAACCTTGGTTACAGTGCAGATATTATCTACAAAGGAGGTTAGTCAGACTTCTCTTTTTTACGAAGAAAACCATGTTGATGCTTGGAGATAAGATTGTTTTCTACGCAATGCGCCATAATATGTTTGTGAATTATAGGGTGGGGAGGGGTAATACGGATAGAATTTTAGATATATTTTTTTCTAACATAATTTTTTTTTTTAGTTAAAAACCACCATAAAAACTTTTGTTATCTTTCTTTACATTCAGGGTGTATACAATAAAATCACAATGAGTAAAACATAAATATATTTTAAATAACTAACATACTAATCCTCTTTTAACAACACCTTTCATATATCCAAATTACCCCACTGGTGGGGTAATGCGGATACTCATTATATTTGATATAAGGATACTCATTATATTTGATTTGATATCACACTTATTGCTTTTCACGTATTTAAAAAGTCAAACTGTATTGGTTATGTCAAGCAGTTTTCATTTACTGACTGATACAGTCTTCTTTTCAGCTTTGTTCTTTTCTTCTTCTTGTAACCTTGCGACAACATCTTGTGCTGTTAAAATTTCTCCCTTTTTGGCCTGGACACGTGCTCTGCGTTTTTTTGAATTTGTAAGTGCTGTCAGTGTAGGTTGACTTGGGCTAGGTGTAAGTACAGAATCGATTGCTCTCTGCAGGTTTTTTACAACATTATCTTTTTTATTAAACTTATCTACTTCCTCATGCTTTGGTTGTATATTCACTATCTTTTTCATAGGTTTTGATTTGTCAACAGAGTAAAGACCACTACCATTAAAACCACTTTTCAGGAGTTTGTTATCTATCTTACTGATAAGAGCTTTTAGTAAAGTTGGAAATACAGACTAGTCAACATTTTTATGTCTGCTTTCTCTTAAACAATATTTAAGGATTTTCTTCCAATGGGATTTCAATGGAGCAAGAAAACCAACATCAAGAGGTTGTAATGCATGACTTGTGTTAGGAGGTAAGCAAAGTAAAGTTATATGATTGTCCAGAGCCTTTTTAACAGTAGAATATGTTATATGGCTGTTGTGTCCATCACATAGCAGCAACAAAGGCTTTTCATAATCCTTTACATGTATAATAAACCTGTCAATCGAACTTTCAAAAATATAGTCCTCGATCCAACCGGATTTTGTTACACCATACATTGCATTTTCTGGTCCATTTTGACACCATGCATCATAAAGGTAGATGGCTTTGTAGACGACAAAGGAAGGTAGACACTGTCCATTTGCTGACCCACAAAACAGTAAAGTATACATTGATTTACCACATGATGGAGCATTGATTTACCACATAATAGGCTGTTTTTGATGTTTTACGAACAAAGATTTTTCCTGCTGTAGGATCTGTACGTAAACCTGTTTCATCTAAATTAAATATGCAATGTGGTCATATAACTCAAAAAAATCTGTCAATGTTTTTAGAGAAAGATCATTAGCTCTTGCTTTTGTCAAAAGTTCAGGTTTTATTTTTCCAAGGACTACATTCCATCTTTTTTCAAAAGACATGCACCTGTCTTTCCCTGGCTTGTCATCTTTGAATAGAGTTTTTTTGCCAATAAATGTTATATAGGATTTAACCATCAGTTTGATATCTTCTCTATCTTGTGGAAAACCCTTATCAGCTAAGTGCATCAAGGCTTCTACTAGAAGATTTTCCTTAGTATTATTCAAAACAAACCCACGACCGCTTCCAATTCTTTTGTCATTCCTTTGAATTTGATCATGGGATCGTCTGTATAATGTCCCATAAGCAATTCCAGAAGACTTTGATACACTGTATACTGACTCTCCTTCCTTAAGAAGCTGTATGGCAGTCATTAGTTTGCTGTGATCATATGTACCAATAGTCTTGCGTTGGTATTCACGAGGCATAATAATTTAATTCAGTTTTATTATTTTATCTAAAATATTTTAAAACAAACTTTAGTTATATAAAGTCTATAATTTAATTATAAAGTAAAGAGGAATACAAAAATAAAATATAAAACATTTAGATGGGAGTTTAAATTTTACCCAAGCCATTCTGGGAAAACAAATTTGAACTATGATCTTAATTTAAATAGTTCAGAAGCATTATATAAAACTATTATATGTCACTGAAAAATGTATAATACTATATTAAAAAGCAAAAGTGAGCATAAATTTATATTTAAATTTCGTGTAGCTTGTGTTTTTGTAATAAAATACTATAACGTAAGTAGGATTTTATATATATCCATTTTACCCAACTATTATTTTACTTGTATATCCATTTTACCCCATTTTAGATTTTTGTTTATTTATCAATATGGGTTAGAGAACTTATAAATTAAATTTTACATATTGTTACATCATGGTCCAACTAATGAATCTACATTATTAAACTTCCATAAGTAATATTACTGAAGTCTGCAGACAAAAGTTTTAAAACATAATGTTTTTTATATTTTTTTCAAAACAACGTGTTTTATATATTAACTCTTTATGTAAATCAAATATAAACATTGTTAACGCAAAAAAAAGAAGCCAATTATGTGTAGAAACTGTTGGTAATTTTCAAGTTTTAGAATTATGTATAGATAACTTACTACATGGATACTTATTGAATATATCCATATTACCCCAACAATCCAAATTACCCCACCCTACCCTACTTTCCGTTAATTTACAAATACTGCTGCGCATGGACTTGTGATACCACTCAACTCTATCTTTAGACTTTGGATGGATTCCATCTACACCAATTGATTTAGTTTCTTCAAGATTACTTAGATGATTTTGAACGTCTGCAATTGTGAACCAATTTTCATTAATTTTACATTGCTTGAGTACGATCGTGAAATGTTGGCATACTGCCATCAGGTTTAGTTTCAAAGACAGACTGAAAATAGTTATTGAGGGTGGAGCAAATTATGTTTATATCTGTTGTAATAGTGCCATTGTCCTTTTCAATTAAACGAAGAGAACCTTTGACTTTTTGTTTACTTCTGACATAAGAATGCACATTTTTTGGGAAAGATTTTGAATCTTTGACGAGCTTCTCCTCATGGTCTGTTTATGGTCTTCTCCGCTAACTTGCAGGTGAGTTTATGTTTTGCTCGAAGTGCCTCATGTGTTTCGCGACCAGTTGCAATATATTTACCCCATAGTTTCTCTTTTTTTCTAATAGTTTCAAGTACTTCTGGCGTAATCCACATTGGTTGATTTTTATTGAACGGTGAAGTTATTGTTGGAATGAATTTAATGACTGCTTCATTGTAGTTTTTAACTAGAATCTGGTAATTTTCATGTACAGAGCTTCCATTGAATGTTTTTATCCATTCTATAGATGCTATGTAGAATGATAAGGAGTTGTAATCAGCTTTGCTCCAGATAAATCGTTTTTTCATGGGAGTAGTTGTTGTATTGTGCCCCGTCAAAGCAAAGAGTCAGTGTATCATGCAATGTACTTGACCTCCGGGTGTATTGCCTAGATGATCTGCTCTAGTGATATCTATGGAGTGGTCTGGTTTGTCTGAGATTATTAGGTCAAGCATGCTTCTAAAAGGGACATCTCTATGCTGGCGGTATGTTGGAAATGTAACCAGCTGCGTAAGATGGCACTCATTGAGGCATTCTTGAAATTTTAGATTGGTTGGGTGCTTGTGAGCTACATAGGCAATGGTTCTACAGCACTTCCTTTTTCAATGGATTTATAAAATGTTTCATTAAGATTGAAATCTCCATGAAGAAGCATTGACAAGCACCCTAGTTTTTGAAGAACAGTTTTTGCTGCTAATATGGCAGCTAAAACAAAAACAAAGTAGTCATTGTTGTAGTCATGAGGACGATAGATACAACCGATAAGAATGATATCTTTCCCAATTTTGATCACATGCCATATTTGTTCAATTTCGGGGGAGTTTAGTTGGGCAACATTAGTTTTCTCAGCTACAATACTATCCTTGATGCAGATGGTAACACCGCTTCCTCTGCTGATTTTGTCCAAACGATGTAGTTGATAACCAGCGATTGATGTATCAGAATTGCTTGTGAAGCAGGTTTCTGTATACATATGACATACAGTATTCTGTATACAGTAACAGTGATGGATCTCGGATGTTAACTAACCTGGCAACAAGTTCATCATGTTTATCTTTATTTAGTGAGCATAGATTGTTGGCCCAGTGATAAAGTGTATCAGAAAAATTGGTAGTTGGTGGATCTCTAAGCAAAGCTTATTGTGAAATTTTGTTTAGGTTTAGCCCGTTTAGGTATTAATGTTTTGGTTTTTGATAAATTTCTGTCTGACAAACTCAACTTGCCAGCACCATTTGCAGAAACATTTGAACAATGCAAAAATGTTGATGTTTTTGATAATTGGACAGTCCAAAGACTCTGCTAGTGTTGCTGACATGTTAGTTTGCATCAGTGATGATACGCTTGACGTATTTTTTGCTAATATCATTTTTTTATCTAAATTTTGTTCCTTAGAAAATATTTTTTGTGATAGTTTTAGTTGAACTAGTATTGAAGATGGTATAATATATGGTGTAGTATAAATATGGTATAAATATGGTGTGAGAAGATGGTATAAATATAGTGTGAAATGTTTGAAATAAATGAAATGGTCAAAGATTGTCACTCAAAATGTGGCTAATCAGAAAGATCAAAATCACCTGTTTCAAATTTTTCATACCATTTCTTTATTTTTTAATAATGTTAAAGTCACTATAGTTAAGAAATTTTTTAAATATATACAGTGCTCGAAGTGAGGCGGGATGCCATCCTGTCACCTTCAGGGTTATATAAATTATCCCGCCACCTTTTTATAAATCTCTCTATATAACAATGATTAGGCGAGATGGTATTTTTAATTTACCAAATACCATCCCTTTTTTTATATTAATCTGTGTGTGTGTCTATATAAATATATATATATATATATATATATATATATATATATATATATATATATATATATATATATATATTGTGTGTGTGCATTTCAGGCACCTCCTTTGACAAGTTGGTAAAAACAAGTCTTATGTGAAATTATTATTATAAGTGTTATTGAAAACCATATATAGGGTATGGTTTTCAATAAAGATAATCCTTAGGGTTAGGGTACAGTTTCCAATAATACTTGTTTCACATAAGACTTGTTATTTCAGACTTGTAAAAGGAGGTTCCTGATACGCACACACAAACAAACAAAAAGTATATATATACACACACACAAACAGAGTTACGGACAATGTTAAATAAGATTGTTAATCTAATCTAAACTTAGACAATAAAAATTATGTCAGGATCTACATAACTTTAATAGTTTTATGTTGTTTTTCAAAAAAAGAAATGATTTCAAAGAAAAACAAACACGTTTGGTACTCTTTTTATCTCATTGTAAAACTAGCTCCGTTAATTGAAGTTAGGTATATAACAATTTATCTGTTAAAAGCAAGTGACAAAAGTAAGAAACAATTAAGTTTTTATAATGAACTATATTGTTTTGTCAATAACTATCATTAAATATGTATATCATGTCTTTTTTCATTTTAGTACTTTTTTGCACCACCCCAACTGCTTCTGAATGTCTTGGCAATTTATTGACAATTTAATTCTAAGTTTCACTTAGAACCACATAAAGTTCTTTTAATTTGTTCGTTTTGAAGGAGTTATTTTGGATTCCAAAATGTTGTTGTTAACTAAATGCAATTCTTTACATTTCTTTACAATTCAAACATACAATTCTCCTGTCATTATACCGTCAATATTTACCAGTCTTCCCACACCATTAGTAGAAAAGCATACTCAAACTTACATCCCCAGTTTGTCAATTTTTCTAGATTTTATCTAAAGGTGTATCATAAGGTCTGCACCAAACTCTTTGTTGTTTTTTTGGAGCCAAATACTTGAAATTTACTCTCATCATCATATATAGACCATTTCAATGGTGACCATAGACCATAAACTGAGTTCCAAAAAGCCTGACTCTTGTTAATATGCATTTTAGCAAATGTTAAGCTTTAACTGAAATATGAAATAACTGGTTCTATTTTCAATAGAACCAGTTAATTTATATTTTATATATATCTTTCTAACACCATTTATTAATAATTGATATTTTTCAGCTCGTTGTTTGTAGGTTAGGACATTTTTATATTCCAAATGACCCAAGTTCTGATATCCAATGAATAATTTTGAATATTTTAGAGTTTTTAGCATTGAGCAATCTTGGTGCAGTCTTGCTCAGAACCAAGAGGTTCAGGGTTTGATACCGGCTCTAGTCCAATAAGCAACATTGGTATAGTAAGGAATTCTCCATGAACTTACTGGGTAAATGCTCCTCTGCGGTGTTCTACAATAAATCTTCTTTGTCTTCTTGAAGCTCATTATAGGTCTTCTTGAAACTCCTTGATTTAGTCTTCTTGAAACTCATTAATAAAAATAAAAAAATCCACAATCGTTTATTCAACTCAATATTATGCATTCATAACCAATTGTATCGTTGACCAGCACGACCTTTCACTAAATAAATATATGATCAAAGAGGACATTAATGGAGACTGTTTCTAAAGATCTGTATAAATATATAAAATACCAAAAAGGAACAAACTATGCATGTTTTCTTATACATTAAGTGCATTTTCAGGACTCATATGTAAAGAAATAAGTCTAAAGTGATAAGCGACGTTATTATCGTCAACGTAAACTCAATAAATCATTTCCAGCCGGTAAAAGTAGATCGTTCACTAAACTTTTTCAACGATGTCAATATTTCTTTGGGTATCGTATATATCTAAATTTTTATAATAGATTTTGCTACGTTCGTAATCTTAGCGTGAATTTGAAGATGGTGGTTTTAAATATTATTAATATACTGCCATGGGTACCATGAGAACCATTAAAGTGAATAATATATAGACAGTAATAAATAATTACAAATAGAAATTGATTTAGGAGAAAAGTTTAAATAAAAATTTGCTATACTGTTTAGACAACTGCTTGTGTTTACCTTTATGAATGCGAGGATGCTACTTTAACTGGATCTCTTTTACTTGCTAAGGTTTTTTATTATTTTACTATTCTCTAACAAAATATTTGTTTCTGTTTTTGTAAAACTTATCGTGCTTTGTTTAGCTTGTGATTAGAGATTTAAATGATGAAGCTAAAGAATTATTTTTGAATATTGAATTCAGAAGGTGAGTTACTTTTAATTTTTTTAAAAATCCCAAAATGCTTTGCAATTGTTGACTGCTTTTTTCCCTAAATAAAAGTCGTTACTTTTTTATAAAACTGAAAGATAAAACTGAAGATAATAAACCATTTATATTTAATAGAAACACTTGAAGAAATCTTTTTTTTTTTTTCTTCTTTATTTTTTTTCTTTCTCCTATTCTTTTTTTTTTTTTTTTTTCCATTCAGTTGAAATTCTATATTGGCGATAAAGCCCTTACCTAACAGTTTTGTAATAATTTAAGTTTTTGCGAAATATAATAATAACACCTGTACCTGAAGATAACAAATTCATTTAATTAAAATTTAATTAAATATGTAAAGTTATATGCAATATACGTAGACATCTAGTCTACGTATATTGCATCTACGTAAAACATAATCAGTTTAGTTATTTATCAAAAAAAAGTTGAATACATAAAAGTTTAGTAGTATATAGTATTCAATTTCCTTTTTCCTATTTACTCTATGTATAGAGAAATATATCTCTATCTATATTTCTCTGTCTATATCTCCATGTATTAACTATCAGTAACATACCTTTGCATATTAACAAATAGCTTTATAATTTGAAAGAAATAATTTCGGTGTATGTAACTATAGAGTTTTCTCTCTAATTTGGTAAATGAAGTTTACCAGCTTAATTCAATTAATTACCCTGAGGAGTGGGTGTTTGTGAGTGTCGTCTATTTTATAAAGGCTGTAAAATCAAAGTAATTCATCGAGCAGTCTAAATATTTTTAAAGTTTTCTTAAAATTGGTCGTCGCATTTTTTTTATTTTTTTTTATTATCGGTAAACTGTGTCAATTTAGATGTTTTTTTAATTCTATACTAGAAATGAATGATAATTAGTGATTATTTAACGAATAATGAAATAAAGTTGTAAAAGTGAAATTGATAAAAAAAATTTGATTTTCAATAAAAATTAAACAAAAACAAAGTGTAATTATTTTTACAAGCCCTTTTTTTTGTTTTTTTTTTTGTTTATAGAATTTCTTATTCTTTATTAGTCTTCTCCTGAAAAATGCTTTATTCAATTTATTTGTACTTTTCTATATGAGCTTTCCCATGTTATTTAGAAATGGATGTTTATCTGTAATACTAACTGATCGCAATTCAAATAAAACAGAAAGTGTTAACATTGAAATGACAAGAGTTTAACGAGCGTGAACAATTTTTTTTTTAAAAAGTTGTACGAAAAATTAACTCCAGTTTACTAGACACGAACGTTTCATTTGATATAGATAAACCCGATATTTGATGAAAATGAACTCGATATTTAATGAAAATGAGCCCGATATTTGATAAATGTGAACCCGATTTTTGATGAAAATGAACCCGATTTTGATAAATATGAGTTTTTTAATTTTATACTTTATAATCAAATTTTTTTTCGGAAGAGATCATAATTAATGTATTTTTCTGTCTTATGAATGAATGAGCATTCATTAATATCGTAAAATTTGTATAAGCTCCAGCTTAAATTATAAATGAATATTCGTTTGTCGCTAAAGGGATAAAGGTTATGTAAATAATGTTTATTATGAAAAAAAAATTTGAAACAACTTTTTTTGTGAAAGTTTTGTAATGCAGGAGATGGTAACTTCTGCATTTCACAATCCAGATAATCAAACGAATTCTTTTTCTTTTTGGAATGGTCATAAAAACGATTTTGAAGACCGTCGCAGCGAGTTCTTTAATAAAAAGATATATTCGTTGAAAGATTTAGAAAAAAACAATCAAGAAATAAAGGAAAAAGATCGACCATTAAATTTTACTCACAAAAATAGTTTACTTAGAAAAGAAGATTTTGCAAAAAAATCTCAAGAGCGTCAGAACATTGTATCTGTAAGAAACAAATATGCCTATGTCAAATCAAAAACAGATTCGAATATTGAAAGCTTGAATCTCAAAAGAAGGAAACTTAGAAATACTAGTTTTGTAAATGAAAGCAGCAAGTTTTTTTTACAACATGGTCATTCTGTGGATTATTTACAACGTCAGCGTAATGTTATGTCAGCTTTACCTGCCAACAGAGTTAATTTTTTTCAGATCGAATCAACACTTAAACCACATTATCGTTCAAAATCAGCGATTAGTTTAAGAAGTATTGAAAAGATAAAAGAAAACGAAAGTTCGTCAAAATTAGTCGATGTTGATAATTTTCACAACGATTCTTTTAATAAATATTTTAAACAAGATCCTAATTTAAAACCACTTTTAAACAACTTTAATTCTAACTTTCAACAAAATGAAATGCTTTTTGAAAATTCGAATAAATCTTACATTGATAAAGAACGATATTCTCAACTCTCATCGCGGTTTGGAAACTCATTAAATGAAAATATTTCGATGACCAACAACACAACAGAAAATTCTGTTTTGCTTGCTTTTTTACGTGACGATCCTCAAATGAAAAGTTGGTCTTATAATATGAACATGAAACTTGATAAAGACTCCGATCCGATAAAATATTCAGGGCCAGTTCTGGTTGATACTTCAAATCGCGATAACAAGACCTCAAACGATGTTTTACCAAACTCATCAACTTTAAGTACAGAATACTTGAGTCCTATTCAAAAAAAAGAACTACAAAAAGATAAAACTGACAATTCTCATGAAATATACCATAATAAGTACAATTCTCATTTGGAAATCAAAAACAAAATGCTTTCTCTGTTAGATAGTTTAAACCTCCATACTTTGAAATCAAATATAATTGAAATAGAACGTCGTACAAATTCATCCGGGGTAGCCTCGCTCAGTGGTCATAACTCAACTTTAGACCTATATCATTTTAATAAACATGATCCTTATAACTGGGACCATTTGAGAAACAGACCACTTGTCAAAAATAAAAAAAGTGTACGTGTGGCTCTTGAAAACAACAGGCTTCATTGTTACACACCTGAGTATGATAAACCAAAACTCTCCTCTGTATACACATAATGCATATATAATGCATTATATTCATTACATTATAGATATAAATTTTACTTAAAAATTGTTTATAGGAGATTATTTAATTAAAAATTTTACAATTTTTGTTTATTAAGATGGCTGGTAAGTAAAAAGAAAATTTAAAATCAAAATTTGCAATTGGTTTATCAAGTAAATATAATCCTGTTTTCAAAAAACTTTATCATGTTTTAAGATCAATTTTTATTCTTAAGCGAGAGAACATTTTTTGAAAAATTTTATTCTAAAGCGTGTGAACGTTTTTTTCGTCTGAAACAAATCTTTTTTTTTTTTTCCAATTTTTCTAATCTTTTATTTGAAGCAAAAGAATTTTTTTAATAAAGTACTCGGTTAATATAAAGAACATAACCTTGTGAGTTTTAAACAACAATCCCTTCGATTTTAAACTGAAGTTAATTTTTTTTTTTTCTTTCAATCTTTAGTTTAGATATTGTTTTTATATAGTTAAAAATAGAGTTTAATTTTTTACTATATAAACTTTTTAATTCATTTTAAATGTTAATTCAACATTTAATATTTAAGTTAGATGTTAGTTTTTTACAAATTATTATAGAAAAATGAATATACTTTTAAATTTGTCGTTCAGTTTTCCTTTTTATAAAATGGTTTTAAAGAAAGATTTTACAATTATATATCACATAGCAATACAAACAAAAAGCATATTCTTTACCTAAGCGTTAAACTTTGGGGCCTTTTTATTTTTTTCAGTTTAATAATTTTAGCAACTCTGCTATATTTAATCCAAAAAATATAGCTGAGTTTAACTAGTATATTAAAGATTCTTATTATTAAAAATTGTTAATTATTATTAAAAAGTAATTAGGATTAAACAATTAAGATTAAATTAAAAAGGGTGGAAAACATAAACATACAACATAAACATGCGACATAAAAACATAAACATACAAAACAAAAATATTCTCATTTAGTCTAAGAGCATTCATATACTTTTCTAAATAAATAACTTCAATAACTTATAATAACTTTAACAGTTTTAATGCAGGTACTTTATTAGAGTGTAATTTGTACGCAGTTTGTTTTAAATATTTTATTTACTTTTTATAAAGTTATGTTTGTTCTAATAAGATGTTTTTACTAACTTCAGTTCTACACATCACTAACATTGATGATTTTCTTCCGGGGGCAAGCGGTTAAAAGTAGATTAAAACATATATATGAAATTGCTTGTCATTTTCAAAATAAACTAAACTTCGTAAATGTTTTATTAAGAAAAAAATTTATTTATTCACAGCGGCGGACTAAGGCATATCGATACCTTAGGCAGAGATCTCTGCCTAAGGTGTCGATACTTTGAGGCCCTCGTTTAAGCATCTGACACCAACAAAATGTATAATTATAAGTTATAGATTGTTTTTTTTGTTTTTTCAGAATTAAGTTGTCAAATTCTTGTTTCATACAATTAGTAAAAAAAAATATTTAACTTTTGAATCATGCTTCAAAGGTGTTTAATTTTTTTTTTTTTTAGATACCCCCACCCAACATGATTTAATCCCAACAATAAACAAGTCAACCAGGATAACTAAAACCTCATCGACATTACTTAATGATATATTTGCTAATAGTTTTTATAATTGCTTATTAGAATCTAGAATAATTACAGCAAGCATAACAAATCATTTCCCAATATTCTTAATATCATCAAAAGCTACAATCTTCATACGACAGATCAATGAAAACTCCTTAAGATAATTTCGAAATCTTTTAACAGATAGAATTGATTGGAATCTTATAATACAAATTACAAGAAGTAAATAATGCGTATGAACTATACTTGGCGTAGTTTTGTAGGCACTATGAATTGGTATTTTTAGTCAAAAAATACATTTTCCAACCCTCGGAAAAATAAATGTTTACTAAAACCAACTAAGAAGAAACAAAATTCTTATGAAAAGTTTTTAAAACAAAAATAAAATAATTTATAAAAACAAAAAAAATTTGCTTGAAAAAACGAAAAAAACGCTCAAAAAAAACTTTATTATGCAAAGATGATTACACAAAAACGCGGAATGTGAGATAATTGGTAAAAATAAATCTACAAATAATAATTTACCACAAAAACTTTTAATTGATAAGAAAATGACTTATAATAAAGAAATCACAGTTGAAGAATTTAGCAATTTTTTTTCTCGATATTGGTCTCGGTGTAATTTATTGACCAACCAATTCAACTATAGAAGAAGTTAATTTAAACAAAAGTGAGATGCAAAATGCTTTTAAATAGTCTAAAAATAATAAAATGTGTTACTATTGAAAAAATTACCGTGAATGTAGTTAAGACTGTCTTGTTATATTATTGAACCTTCGTTGTTTCACATTTTAAACCTTTCCTATAAAAGTTACATCTATTTTTTTTATTTTTTTTTTACATTTATTTTGCTGTTTAACAATAAATAATCAACATATATATACAAGAAAAAAAAAATGTCCGTAGAACAAAGAAGTCAGTAAAATCTTGTCAACAAGCACCGTTTTTGTATATACAAAAAAAAAGGAAAACTTTTCTTTTTTACAATGATCTTTATAAAATAAAGAATTAAACAGACAGGGGCTCAAAGAAGATGAAAATGACAAATCGTCATCGAAATCTTTTCATAGAGCCCCTTTATACATTTTTAAGAATATAGATATTAAATTAAAAACCCTAATGGATATAAAACTGCTGCGCTAATCAGTAAATCAAAAAAAGATCAAATAAAATAAATACTAAAATAATTAAAATTACTTGTGATCCCTTTAAGCACAAATAATTCTCAAATTTTAAAAATTTCCTTTTAGAAACTTAAATGAACTTAATGACTTAGCCATACATTTGAATCCTTTTTGATAACTATTCCATATATTTGGTCCTCGATATGCAATGCTATATTCAGCATATTTGTTAAAATTTTGAGGCAGTTTATATGAGTTACTTATATTTGCTTTTAGGTAATAGTTTTCATTTATGCTTATTTCAAACTTGTTATTAAAGTTTGCAGGAGAGAGATTATTATTGAATCGATACATAAAAATTAAATGCTGATAGATATTTATTTCAAAAACATCCATCATTTTCATATCTTTCATTATAGGTTTGGTGTGTTCACGCTTATTTTTAGAGTAAATGATTTTGCTAGCATGTTTTTGTAGACTATAAATTTTTTAAGTTTTGATGGTTGCGTACTTGCCCATGTTATGTTTGCATAGCTGAAGAAGCAATGAATTAGTCCAAATTAAGTTATCATTTAAGATAAGGTCAGGCAACTTAAGAGGGAGGTTTTCTTCTTGTGTTTTTTTACGGAATAATATATACTTTGTTTTTTCTGAGTTAAATGAGAGTTTGTTAGCCCTAAACCAATTATTTACTTTATTTAGTTTAATATTTATATCTAAGTATAATTTCTTGATATCATTGTTAGTAAGAAATATATTTGTATCATCAGCAAACATGACTGCATTAAGTTTTAAGGATGCATTGCAAAAATCATTTATAATAATACTAAAAATAGGAGTGGATCAAGGATACATCCTTGGGGGACTCCACATAAAACATTTAAAACTCCAGATTGTATATTACACACGTATTGTTTTCTATTGGTAAGATAACTTTTAATCCAATTGTAAGTTTTATTAACTATACCATAGTGCTTTAGTTTATCTAATAGGATGCAATGGTCAACTGTGTCAAAAGCTTTTGATAAGTCAATAAATACTCCTAGAGTAAATTTGTTTCGTTTAAAACCATCAGTTATTTGATTAACTAATTCAATGATTGCATGCTCTGTTGAGAGGTTTTTTTGAAATCCAAACTGGTTTGGGTAAAATAATTTGTTTTTAGTGAAGTGATTATAGATTCTATTATAAATTACACGTTCAAAAATTTTTGAAAATGCAGAAAGTATATATATTGATAGATATATAGATAGATTAGTAAAAAAGTTCGAACGTTCGAAGTGAACGGACGTGTTTCTGCAGCGTGATTTTTTTAAAAATTAAAAAAAGAAAGTTTTTTTTTTTTTATTGTTTGCAATTATTTAAATAAACAAATATACATAAATGTATAATTTTAAATAAAGACATATTGGTTAATTATGGCTATTACAATGGATCAAGTAAAAAAAAACAATACAAAAAATGTTTAAAAAATTTAAAAACGAAATAGACGAAATGATGAAGCAACATAAAATAAACATAAGTGCTAACACGAAAACTATATACGATAGATTAGATAAAGTAGATCTAAAGGTTAATCGTCATGCAAAAAAAATAAATAATATAAAAAAAGACGTAGAAGAAATCAAAAGAAGCTTAAATTTTCACGAACAACTTTTTGAAGAAAAAATTAAGACAGCTATTACTTCTCAGGAAAAAAAACAAACATCTCACATCGAAAAGCAAAATCTTAATTTAAAAAGTAAACTAAGAGAGATGGAGGATAAATCTCGCAGAAACAAGTTAATGGTTGACGGGTTAAAAGAAAACGAAGGTGAAACGTGGATTGACAGCAAATTGAAAATCAGTAAAATTTTTGAAGAGCATTTGGGGTTAACAAATATTAGGATTGAAAGAGCTCATAGAACTGGTCAGAGAGATTTGAACAAACCAAGAACAATTGTATTAAAACTGTTAGATTATAAAGATAAAGTTGAAATTAAAAAAAAAACATCTCAATTAAAAGGTAAAAATATTTATATTAATGAAGATTATTGTGCCAAAACTGTCACATTTAGGAAAGCTCTACGGGATCAGATGAAAGTTGAACGAGCGGCAGGAAAATATGCATTCATCTCTTACGATAAGTTGATCATTCGGGATTGGGCTGCGAACAAAAGTAAAATATTACTTTCGTAACATATTTATATATTTTACTTTCTATATAATACTTTGTTTAATTAATCATTTTAAATTTTACTCATAAAAATGGAGGTCAAATTTTCATTTAATTTTAATGATGAGAATGCTAGTGATGATAACTATTTTAATGGAAAAAATTTAGAAAGCGAGTATTATTCAATTTCTGAATCTACTCAATATCTATGCCAGAACAAAAATAACTTTTCTATATTAAATGTAAACAAAAAATTTTGAAAGTCTTAAACTCTTATTGCATCAACTAAACCACGAATTTCAAATAATTTGTATCACGGAAACTTGGCTTAAAACCAACGGAAAAAATTTAAATTTTGAATTAAATAATTACGCATCAGTTTACCAACCGCGTTTTAACTACGCTGGTGGTGGTGTTAGTATTTTTGTCCACAAATCAATTAACTTTATTTTACGTAATGATCTTAATGTTAATGAAACAGATTATGAGTCGTTGTGCATAGAAATTATAAACAAAACCACCAAAAATATTGTAATTAATTCTATTTATAGACAACCATCTGGTAGTCAACGAGAACAACGAAGACTACATCGTCATTACTTAATAATATAGTTACTAACAATTTTCAAAACTGTCGTTTAGGAACGGGAAAAATCAAAACTGATTTAACAAATCACTTTCCTTCAAAACTGATTTAACAAATCACTTTTCACATTCTTAATTACTGATAACATTACCCAAAATAATCCCCCCTCGAACTGTACAATTTTAACGCGACAGATCAATGAAAACTCCTTATTGTATTTTCGAACTCTCTTATCAGATAATATCGATTTCAATCTTATTTTACAATCCCATGAAGTCAATAATGCATATGAATTATTTTTAGCGCAATTCTGTAAACAGTATTTCCAGTTATTTCCTGTAAATAGCATTTCCAGTTAAAAAAATAATTATAAAATCCAAGTCTCTTTTAAACCCCTGGATGACCAAGGGACTAATAAAATCGTCTAAAAAAACAAAAATTTTATGTTAAATATTTAAGGCATAAAACATATAAAAATGAAATAAACTACAAAAACTATAAAAACTTATTTGAAAAAACAAAAAAATACTCTAAAAAAATTTATTATGCAAAGTTGCTGGAAAAAACCAACGGCGACACTAAATAAACGTGGAATATAATTAAACAAATAATTGGTAAAAATAAATGTGTAAAAAATAATCTCCCCCAAAAGCTTTTAATTGGCGGGAAAATGATTTATGATAAAAAAAAATAGCTGAAAAACTAAACTCATTTTTTCTTGAAGTAGGGCCGAACTTGGCGAGTAAAATTCTGCCAAGTACAATAGTGTTTGAATCTTATATTAAACCGTGTAATACTATTATGGAAGAATCTAATTTAAATCTATGCGAGATAAGGAATGCTTTTAATAGTCTTAAAAGTAAATATATATAATCTTAAAAGTTAAATAGTCTTAAAAATTAAATAGTCTTAAAAGTAAATATATATAATCTTAAAAGTGCGGGCATTGACAAAATTAGTGTAAATGTTGTTAAGTCAGTTTTCGTTATCATTGATCCGTCATTATTTCATATTTTTGACCTTTCATTAAAACTAAGTGTTGTGCCAAAAAAACTTAAAGTTGCCGTAATCACTCCAATTTTTAAATCTGGTGACGAAACAAATATTTCCAACTACAGACCTATTTCCGTCTTACCTTGCTTCTCAAAAAAATTGAAACGAATTATGTACAACAGACTTTATAACTATTTGATGTTAAACAGTTTGCTGTACAGTAAACAATTTGGGTTTAAAAAAGATAATTCAACTAACCATGTGGTAATCGAACTGATTAATCATGTATCAGATGCATTCAATAATGACTATTTTACCTTAGGAGTTTTTATTGATCTTTCAAAAGCCTTTGACACTGTTAACCATAAGATACTTATAAAAAAACTGGAACAATATGGAGTAAAAAACAAAAACTTACTTTGGTTGAAGATTACCTGGCGAACAGGTCACAATGTATTATTTATAAAAAAATTGAAAAAGAAAAACACATTTTATGTGGTGTGCCCCAAGGTTCAATCTTAGGACCATTAATATTTCTTATTGTATATAAATGATTTGTACTTAGCATCAAATATTTTAAATGTTATATTGTTTGCAGATGACTCCAATCTTTTTTATTCCAGCAAAAACATAAAAGTTCTCTTTAATATATTTAATGAAGAACTATTAAAAATAAACGAGTGGTTTACAAGTAATAAATAGGCTTTCGTTAAATGTAGAAAAAACTAAATTTATTTTGTTCTCCAAACCTTGTAAAGGTGATGATGTTCCTCTAAAATTACCTAATCTTTTAATCAATAAAATATTTATTAAAAGGGAACCAATCGTTAATTTTTTAGGAGTAATACTAAATGAAAATTTGTCATGGAAACCACATATAAAATATATAGAAAATAAAATCTCAATAAATATTTCCATATTATATAAAACTAAACCATATCTTAACACTGCTTCATTGAAAAAAATATCCTTTTTTTTATTCATAGTTTTATCTTTTACTGTAATATTATATGGGGTAGTACTAATTAAAGTAATTTAAAAAAAAGTTATAGTAAGCAAAAATACGCATGCAGGATTGTATTTGGTGCACACAGAACTTTTCATTGCGAACCTCTTTTAAGGAAGCTTGGTGCTCTAAGTATCTATAAACTTAATATACACCAAGTTCTTCAATTCACGTTTAAAATAAAACATGGGCTTTCTCCTATTGTTTTACTTTAGTGAAATTTCGCACAAGTATCCAACTAAATTTTCAATTAACAACTTAATTGTACCAAAAACTAATTTAAAACTAAGTTCTTACCAAATCCAAAACCGTGGACCGTTTCTATGGAAACACTTTTCAAAATTTATTACAAAAATAATAATATTCAAAACATCTCTTTGGAACAATTCAGGTAAGAATCTAAGAGTCTCTTATTACAAAATGACTTTGATTTAAAATATCTCTTTTAAAATAAATACATAAATAATATAAATTATCTAAAAAGATAGTTATTGATAATAATTCTGTTTTGTTGCAGCTTTATTTTTATTTTATTTTTTTGTTAAAAACTTTAATACTTTATATATTGTTGTTAATCTTTGATATATTGCGTTATATTTCAACACTAATATTTATATTATATTAAATTTTATATTGAAACTAACATGTGTAAAATTCCTATTATCTACTTAGCTACTTTTCTTTTTTGTATATAAACCGACGATTCTTTCATGTAAATGGGGCTCGATGATAAGACAGTTTATGTCTTCTGCTTGCTTCAGCTCTCTTATTTATTAACACGATTTATTTCATTGTAAATTTTAATATACGGCAAGTAATAATAATAATAATAATATATATATAAATATATATATAAATATATATATAAATATATATATATATATATATATATATATATATATATAAATATATATATATATAAATATATATATATATAAATATATATATATATATATATATATATAAATATATATATATATATAAATATATATATATATATATAAATATATATATATATATATATATACATATATATATACATATATATATATATATATATATATATATATATATATATATGTATATATATATATATATATATATATATATATATATATATATATATATATATATATATATATATATATATATATATATGTATATATATATATATATATATATATATATATATATATATATATATATATATATATATATATATATATATATATATATATATATATATATATATATATATATATATACTGAATATGTCAGTGTTGTTAATACTAATTCTTTTTGGTAAAGAAGTTGAATTTATTTTTTTCCTTCCCATTATTTCATTAATGATGGACCACGTTTTCTTATTATTAGTTTTGCATTTAATGACTTGATTACTGTAGTATTTATTTTTAGCCTTTTTGATAAGATTTTGGTAAAAATATTTATAACTTTTGTAATTTATCTCATTTTCAGCGTTTTTGTTTTTTTTAAGTTTATTATAGAGCTTTAGCTTCTTTTTTGAGCATTTTATCAGTGATTTATCTATCCACGGATTGGCAACTGTTTTTGTCTTAATTTGTTCTCTTGTGGACAGGTTTCATTAAAGCAATCTAGGAATATAACTAAAATTGTTAAAATTACTAAAAGCTTCGTTAGTGTCATGACATCTATACCAAGGCCAAAAAATTTTTTGCGTAGCATCCTCATTCCTTATATATATGAACATACTTAAATATGGAGTTTTTTTCATGTGTCAAAGTTGCTTAGCTCAAACATCAAAAATAGTTGTCTACGGCCTTGTATACAAGTTGGACCACGTTTCTTGTTTTAGTCTAATTGATAATTCATTAGTATTACTTGTTTTAAGATTGCGTTTTTTCAAATTCATAACTTTTGGTTGACAATCAGACATGGTTTTTAAATTTCTTACTTTTATAAATATCGGAAAGTGAACGCTAATATCAGTCATAAATATCCCGGTTTCAAATTCCATTTCCAGGTAATTATTAATTAAAATATTATCTATTGCCATTGCCGAGGTTTTTGACATTCGTGTTGGCTTATTAATTGCTGACAAGACATTAAATTTAAGAAGCATATCAAAAATGGATTTTGTTTTCGGAGACTTTGAATAAGTTAGAGCATCAAGGTTCATGTATCCAATAACGTATAATGTTTTATTTTATTTATTTATTTTTTCAATTGTATTTTTGATAAAAGTTTTAAATGATTTGGATTTACCACTTGGTGGACGATAAACGCATCCAATTAAAATATTTCGAAATTTTTTATATATTTTTATAATATTTAAAAATTCTTTTAGTTTCTCAAAATGTTGCTGCATGCTTCTAATGTTTATATGCAAAACTGAAAAAGAACAATGATCGTTTATTATTTTAAAATCAAAAGGTATATGGTGTATACCTTTACCAAAATATACCAAAAGGTATATGGTGTATACCTAAAAGGTATATGGTGTATACAAATATATATGGTGTGTCAATTAAGTTCATTTGGGTTTCTTGAAAAATATTTATATTTTCTTCAGACAGGTTATTTAAAAAGTTACCCTCAAAAGATTTTAAATTTTCAAAATGCGTAGCCATTTTTAACGAATAATTAAAAAGATTAAATAAAATATCCATAGATAAAAACAATGAATTAAATCAAAACTTTAAAAAGTCTTACTCGTTTCTGAGCGTCAAACAACCAGCTGCACTTCTGAGCGTCAAACAACCAACAGCACAATTTCTTCATTCCCGTGCGTTGAATTAACACTTGCTTTGTGGATGTTTTCTTTAAATTCATGAACAATAAGTTTATTGTACGCATAATGACCATTGTGTCGATAAAGCTAGGCCTGCTCAAAAAGTTCTTTTCGTATTTTTCGAGTCGTAAAACTATAATCTTCATTTATAAAGATATTGCTCCTTTTTAATTTCATTGTTTTTTCTAAGAGTAACTTTTTATCTTTATAATCACGAAGCTTTAAAACAATTGTTTGAGCTCGTTCTACTTTAGCGAGTCCCACTCGATGGGCTCGTTTAATCTTAATATCTTTCTCTATTTCGAGTCGTACGTTAAAAAGTTTCTTTATTTTTTATTTTGTTATATCCCAATCTTTTTCTTTGTTTGCTTCAACTACCCCATCGATTCGTAAGTTATTTTGCCTGTTTCTATCTTCATTTTCTACGCTCTTTAGTTTTAGTTCGGTATTGTACGAAGATATTTTTTCCTGCATTTTTCTGACATTTTTTAAATCTTCACAAACCTTATTTATTTTTTCTCCTACTGCTTTAACTTTGTCTTCGCATACGCCACCAACAAAATTCAATCCTGATTTTATTTTGTCTAGTTCGCGACGAACATCTTGAAAACTTGTTTGAAAATTATCAATCTTTTGATTCATGCTTGAAATAGCTTCACGAAAAAAAAGATAAAATCGTTTCTTTTTGTAGATTCAGCATTTCCCTCATCATGACAATGGAAACAAATTCGTCCGATATAGCCATTAGATAAATAATATTTCGTAAAAATAATATCCACAAAACTTTTTTTTTAATTTTTTATCGCTCCAAAGAAAAACGCGTCCGTTCACCACGATGCTCAATTTTTAAAACTGGATAAATTTGTCAAATATGTCTGTGTCCTTTTACGTTTTTAAAAATATTAGAGCATATTACGTATGACAGGCTTAATAATTATTTAACAGAAAACAATATACACTGAGGCATATTCGTTTAGACGCATAAATTTTTTTCTCTTTGTCTTAATTTTTTTCTATGAACTGTCAACTGATATGCATGCAAGTTATTATCAAAATAATTGTTGTGTTGTGGGCTAATAAAAATCACAAAAAAAATTTTTCTATTTGTCTTTATTAACATCAGAGTATGTTTGATATACAAAAGTACATTTTTTAATTGGAATATATTTATAGACGCAGTCATATTTTTTACGTTAAAAGATGAAAATTAGTAATGCGTGTGTCCTCCATTACACTGAATCACCTAAAAAATTCTGCTTTTCATTGACTCCACTAGTCGTTGAAGTGTAGTTTGATCCAACTCGGACCATGCTTCAAGGATTTTACACTTTAACTCAGTAACAGTTTTTAATTGGTGTCCGGCTGCTTTAGCGTCATAAACTTTTCTTGATAGCATTCCCCACATGTTCTCGTTTGGATTTAAGTCCGGGCTACAAGCTGGCCATTCGAGAACTGGGATGTTGTGGTCTTTAAACCATTTCATAGAATGCCTAGATGTGTGAATTGCAGCATTATCTTGCTGAAATATGGCATTATCGTCCATGTTTTCAAGTTATGAGAACATCATCCAACATTTCTGCATACTTTATCGAGTTCATTTTTGGTAAATCACAACACAGAGTCAATTTTCCTGAATAAGAAAATCAACCCCAAACCATTAAACTTGCTCCTCCATAATTTCGTTTTGTTTGTGGGTCATTTATTCCTCTTAGATCATGCCAATAACAACTGTAAGATTCCGGACCATCTAAATTGAACTTTTTTTCATCTGAAAATATTACGTTTTGCCACTCATGAGTCCAATGCATATGGTTTTTAGCAAACTGTAATCTAGCAATTTTATGGCATTTTTTTAACATTGTTTTTTGATGTGGTTTCTTCCACTTTACGTTTGGTGTTGTACGTAGAAAATGTTCAACATGTTTATTGGTGACAGGCAATAATAATTTATCCTTTATTTATGTTGCATTCAACTTATTTTTGTTTGCTTCGAAGCGAATTCGATTAATTTGCCGATTTGTTAATACTTTGTTGCCGTTTGTTGCTTTTTTTACACCGTAATTGTCACCTTTTGTAATGTAGTTTTGTACAACATGGTCAGATCTTCCAACTTTTCTTGCTATTTCTCGTATAGAAAGTGCTGGTGAGATTTCTGAGCCACGATATAAATTAATTTGTATTTTTCAGCATCTGTCAAATACTTTCCTTTAGGCATTTTGTAAAATGCAATAAAAATGATACTGGCTGAGCAAAAGATCAAATTACACTAAAATTTATCAACTTATTTGTGTAAAAGTGATTAAAAATCAATAATTACCGTTATTAATCTGATTGCGTCTATAGATATATTTTAATTAAAAAATGTGCTTTTGTATATCAAACATACTCTCATGTTAATAAAGACACATAGAAAAACTTTTTAGCCCACAACACAACAATTATTTTGATAATAACTTGCATGCATATCAGTTGACAATACATAGAAAAAAATTAAGATAAAAAGAAAAAAATTAATGCGTCTAAACGAATATACCTCAGTGTACTGTCAAACAATTCGGGTTTAAAAAATTATTCAACTGATTATGCAATAATTGAACTAATAAATTATTTATCTTACGGTTCAAGCGGCCGTGGCGCAGTGGTTAGAAAGCTTCCTTTAGATGCTAGAGATCCCAGGGTTCAAATCGAGCTATTGGCATACTTTGCGCCATTGGTTAGGAACAAGGCGTAACTTCCTATTTAAATGATCTTCTGCGGTGCTCTGTGACAAGACCATAAGGTCCTCTAGGACCTAAAAAAAAAATATTTATTTAGTGATTGCTAAACATTTTATTGATCAAAATCTGTATTTCGTCTATTGACAAGTAAAACTCATTAAGTGACACTGCAGCTAATTTGAGATAATCAAGTTTTAGTTAGTTTTACCAGCCGTAGGAACTTGCAAAACAGCAAATAATGATATCTCTAGATAAAATACTATTATTTTGGATTGATTTACGCACTTAGTGACTTTTTCTTGCAATATGTTGTTAATACTTGGGCATCATAGTGTATAAAAGTCAATTTCCCATAAAACTGTACTTAATGAGTTTTACTTGTCAACAGACGATTTAATAAAAGTTTATTTTATGTTTTTTGTACTTGGTGACAAGACAAGAATTGGTGTTTGTCTTCTTGTTCCGGCCATAATTTATGCTTTATTTTACTTGGTATTTAATAAAGAAACTACTGTTTAAACATACCTCTAATTACTGAAATTGAGTAGAAAGTAAAAAAAATGAATAAATAAATGTTAAAATTTTTATTTGATTTAACCCTTACAAAATCTGTAAACAATGTTTGAAAAATCAATTTTTTGAAGAAAATTGGGCTATTTTGGCGCCTAACCATCCATATTTTATCACATTTTAATTTTGTATTAAACATTTTTTCATTTGTTGGTAACCAGAAACGAGCTCTTTTAAAAGCAATTTGACTGGCTTTATTGATTATAATTTCTATTGAATACTTTTTGAAAAATTTCAGTGTTTTGAAATCGAGATCCTTTATTTAACAGGTTTATTTAACATATTGTCTTTATCAATATAGTCAATACAGTAAAGTTTCTGCATTCATACTTTGCCATTCTCATAGCAACAAAAAATAGAGCTTTATTCAAGCAATATCTTTCCGCTTCTTTTTTATTTATTGGGAAAGTTTCATTTTTCCAATAAATAGTTAGAGCGCTGATAAATTCATTTTTTCTCAGATATGTCTATTGTTCTATGGTGCTCCTGGTTGTAGAGTTTTTGTTATAACTGAAATTAAAACAATATCGTTTTTAAAGTGCACTGGTTTCAGAACTAAGAAACTTTTGCTTGTATTTTTATTTGTAAGTTAATTAAATTTTGTTAAATTTTAAACCAGTGTTTCAACAGCTGAGCTAAAAAAAAAGCGGAAGCTCTTGTAGTTTAGTTGGATTTATTTAACAAAATTTTTTTAATTTTGATTCGAATTTCTTTGAGATTTTAATAGAATACCATTTTTCCTTTCCAAGGTTTTTTCACCAAATTTTTTTTATAAGTTTGACCAAGGACGTAAAAAAAGATTATAATTAAATTTTAGATTACAAATAATCTTAATTATAGATTATAGAATAAATATCGAATATATTTATAAAATAAATTATAGATTATAAATAATCTAAAAAAATTAAAGATAATAAATAAGATCTATTTTATTAATTTAGTTATTATATTCAACGTCAAATAACATTATAAAAAACACAGACATGTATACATTTGTTACTATACTATGTTTCAATTGTTAAAACTGTTGCAAATTCGTGTGCATAGCCGCCGAGAGAAATTTCGGGCCCTGGGGAAGTTTTCTTAACGGGCCCTCGATATGATCAATCATATACCCAGGACCAGAAAGCGTGCTCTGGTCATTGAAAATTAAAAATAATTAAATCTTTTAAAAGTCAAAACTATTTAAATCTTTTAGAAGTTAAAGCTAAGAAAAAGTGTACAAAAAATAATGTTAAACACTGTTTCATAATAGAGCTTTTCGAGCCATTCGGCTCGCAAACAAATTAATAACTTCTTCAAAATTAATTTTCATAGCTATTCCAGCTTCAATAGATAAAAGTCCTAAGTCATTTAAACGATTTTGTGTCATTGTTGATCTTAATACTTTTTTTATTTCAACATGCTAAAAGACCTTTCTGCAAAGGCAACTGTCAATGGAATTGTACAAATTAGCCTTATTGCAATTACAATGTTTGTAAACAGCACATCCAGTTTTGTTTTTTTAATTTCATTTAACAATTCCATGGGCTGAAGAGAAATATTTTGTATATTGGCATCATAAATTGATTTTAAATGTAGTATTTCATCTCTAAGATGATCATCAATATTATTTTCATACATTTTTTGTAACTTTTCGCACTTACTTTGTATTTCTTGATCATTTAAGTCACGGAACAACCATAATACATTGAATAAAGAATCTTTCTTTTGCTGCATTAAATATTATTGTCATATTTCCAATAATGCTATCCATGAAAACATTGAAAACATTAATTCTAAATTCTTCTGCCGGTGTCTTTTTTAACTCGTGTGTTGTTTTTTTTCTTTTAGTATATTTTTTCCCCGAAAATTTTATGTTTATCTGTAAAGATGTGCCCAACAATCTGCATTCATTTAGAATAATATCCTAACTTTCTCTTATCGTATTTAATTCAACAAGAAGACTCGACAAATTGGTTATTTCTACATCAGTTGTTGCATTGCACGCTTGTAAAACAGTACTTCTGTAGTTTATAGCTGCAAGAACGTTGTGCCATATTTTTGCCAGTACTAAGCATTCAAAAGATTCCATATATTTTTTTATTCTAATAAGATCTGATCGAGTTTCTGACGTTAAGTTTAATTCCAAAACAGCGTTTATTGCTATTTTAATTTCATTAATTTTTTCAGCAAATAGCTTAACACTTTCAATTCTTGCAGACCACCGTGTATTTGACATAGTGTGCAAAGAAAATCCAGTATTATTTTTTAATATTTCCCATCTTTGTGGGCTACTACTAAATATATTGTATAATTTTTGTATAGTGCCAAAAAATCTTGCAACATGAAAACAAGTTTCTGCTGCATGAACACCACATAAATTTAAACTATGACATGCAAAAGAAGAAAAAATTGCCAATCAATTAATTTGAAAAATGCGAGCTTGTGCACCTTTATATGATCCACTCATGTTAGATCCGTTATCCTTGTGCGCGACAGTCACTTATAAGAATATTATACCTTTGTAGGGTTTCAAGAATTAATTTAGCAATATCTTCTCCAGTCTTCTTATTGCAGTTAACAAATGCAAGAAATCTTTCCATAATTTCGAATTTGTTGGACTTAATAGTAACGTACCGTAAAATGAATGTAGTTTGTTCAATATGCGCAGAATCGGGTGTTGCGTCTACAATAAGAGAATAATACTTCATAGTTTCTCTTTCCTCTAAAATACAAGTTTTCAAGTAATCTGCACAGCATGATATGAATTCATTTTGAATGTCTGGCGATAAGTAATGTACTTGCAATCTCTGCTTTTCAATTTGTGTCTGCTTTACGTTTTTTAAATGTTCTTCTAAAAGCGGATCGTAATGACTTAAAAGTTCTAATAATCCTAGAAAATTTCCATTGTTCGAATCTCCAATCAAATGAGTAATACCTCTAAAGGCCAATCCACGCTCAACAAGAAACAAAATTACATCTAATAATCGCTTTAATAAATCTTTCCATTTCTGTGTCTCATTTTGTATTTGTTTTACTTTAAAGCAATCAATTGTGGTATGTTTATTAATATTTTTTTCTAAATTTTGCCACTGGATATAACAAGATTTATATTTTTTATCATATAATTTTTTATACCCTCTATTAACCTGCGAACCATTTTCTGTAGCAAAAATTGATCTTTGCTCATGAAATGTATAAAATAAACGACAAGGAAAACAAAACAAAGCATTTTTAGATTTGCTCCAAACTAACCAATCACTAGGAACTTTTCTTTATTTTTTAAACAAAAGCTTAATAAATAGGTAGGGTTCTGGACCTTTTAGAATAGCATCTTCTACGTTTTTTGGTGTCACATTTACTTTTACCACTCCAATATCGATGTTGGCACAGTCGGTATACAAATGAAAAGTTAACAACGTCGATTGAAAAAATTTTGATTTTAATTTTGATTGATATTCAATTGAAAATAATTCGATTGAAAAAATTCGAATTTTAATATTACAAAAGAAAAATAGCAAGAATAAAAAGAAGCATATTTGTTAAAAATCTTAAAGACAAAAACAAGATGTAGGGAGTGAATTCCAGAGAACTGATGTTCGAAGAAAAAACTAGTATCAAAAAACAGTATCAATTATAGTATTTATAGAAAAGAGAAGGAGATGCAAAATTATGACGATGTGACAATGGTTGCAGGTTGGCTGCAAGAACAGGTCTAACTATGTTTACAATGCGTATTTGCACCATATTTAAAAGAGAAAGGACATCGTTCGATGAAACTCACCAGATATGGCAACAGTATTCAATACAAAGATTCGAGATTTATAGAAATAAAGGATAGAATCCGAGGTAAGAAAGTGGCGAGCACGATAAAGAGATGCAACCTTAGCATATGCTAATTTTGTAATGGATTTGACATATGGTTTCCGAGATCAGATGTAAGAGTTAATCCTAAAAAACGAATGGTAGATGACTCATCGAGTACATTACCGTTCATAAATATAGAAAGATTTAAATTGTTGCGATAACAGTTAGCTAAATAAATTAAGTTTTATCTGAGTAAAAGTTCACCAGCCATCGAGAGCCCCATGTTGTGCAGTAATGAGATTTTTTTTTAAACACAAATGCCCCCTCCAAGCAATCAGAGAACGTTGGCTTCTAATCAAGGCAATAATAAATATGGCAGTATCATCAGCGAATAATGCAACCTTAGATGAGAGAATTTTTAAGAGATCGTGAATGTAAATTAAAAAAAAGTATAAAGCCAAGGATAAAACTTTGAGGAACCCCGCGCTATGCGTCGCTTAGCGGAAATAGGATTTTGTACATATTTTTTAGTGATTTTTCATATTTAAACTTTTTAAGTTTTTTTTTTTTGCATTCAGTTTTTAATTTTCTATAAAAAAAAATCAGTTATAGTTTTTTTAAACTTTTGATATTTTAAGGGTTTTTTTAAGGTTTTAAGAAACTAATCATTGATTGATTTGAACATGTGGTCACAGAGGTCGCCTCGTTTTTTTTGAATAAAATAAAGCTACTGCGAATTGACTTAACGGCCATGCAAAAATATTCAGGCGACCTTTGTGACCTTATGCTTTAAAATCATTTTTACTAATGTCAGTTTTATTTAAAAACCGACTAAATTCTGTGAAGTAAATGAAAATTCCGTTGTTCAATAACATACAGTTTTACCTTGCGATGGATTTTATAAATTATCAAAATGGCTACATACACTCCGTCAACTTTTAACACATGCATTTCCCCCCAAGGCATGTATTCTTAAGAAAAAATTTTAAAGCCGGTGCCAAATTTTTGCAGTCTAAGTTTATTCCACTAAATAATGCTGGCTGTATGATTAGTTTCACAATTTTTCGAAGACTGGCTTTTGAGTTGATAAAAAACTTTAACAAATGTCGAAAAAAAAGCAGTTTGTTCTTCATGAAATACAAAGATTTTCTGGGTAAAAAAATAAATTACAAATTATATGTCTCGTAAGTTTTTTATTACTTTTAAAGTAAAATGTTATATATATATATATATATATATATATATATATATATATATATATATATATATATATATATATATATATATATATATATATATATATATATATATATAAAGGTTAAACTTGATCATAGTGCTAATTTGTTTTTATAATTTCGAAATTTATACTGTTAACGAATCTTGCAAAAATAGGTAATTTTTATATGAAAAATTTATTATACCAATACAAATGCTCCTAAATGAAATTAACATGCTCAAATAAATTAATTATAGATCTTTCATTTGATATAAAACAATCAATATGTAAAAATCTCCTTCATGTTTAAAAATGTTGCATACAGTTGCTCCCGACAAAACGACTTATTTTCGATAGTGCGATTTTGTCTTACAATTCTCTGTCTCTTTTTATTGCTGATTTTTTTTCTTATTTTTAGATGGACAACAAGTCTGCAGAAGATATTTGCCTTTTAATTAACTCATATAAATGGCAATCCAAGCCTGTGTTAAATGGTAACATTTACAACATTTTTTCTAAAAATAAATTCAAATTATCAAAAAATTGTCTGAAACTAAAAAACTGAACATTGAACCTAAAGATGCATCTGATTTAAAGATATTCACTAACAATATTAGACACTTGCATAAAACGATAAAAATCTTAAAAAGAAACCCTACCAGTCATGGACTGCTATTGTTAATATTTTGCAAGAACCATTTAAATATGAAAGAAAAATAAATAAATCCAATGTAAATATTCACCTAATCACTAGTGATTTAAATATAGAGCCTAGTGTAGCTGGTCAATCAAGGGAAATTTACAATAGACTTACCAACAATTAAAACTCAATCGCTTGAACATAAATTTTTATCTTGTTCTAGCAAAATGTCTCCTACCTCTAGTAATATTACCTCTCCTACTTTAACTATTGCCTCAGGCGCAACACAGAGAATAAAATGCAATTTATGCAAAATAAAAAAAAATGCACTACGTAATTTACAAGAAAAGAACAGAAAACTGCAACGGACAGTTCTTTTTTAAAGAAGTTTAATGATCCAAAACAAACTTGCAAGCAAAAGACTTAAAAGACAGTGTTTTTCTATAAATTTGTGGAAATTAAAGTATTCAAACGAAAAAAGAAAAAACAGAATTTAGCAAAATAAGTTCCATACTCCAGAATGTATAAATAAGTTTGTATAAATGAGTTTGTATAAATAAGAATGTATAAATGAGTTGAGAATTCTTAGAATAAGTAGAACAAAGTTGCAACAAAGAGTTAAAAAGATAGAAAGGAAACGCCAAATTGCTATCAAAGAATTACAGGAACAGATAAAAAAGATAGAGCGTGAAAACAAACAGATTGTAGAACAAAATCATTATTTAACTAATATTATTTTAGAAAAAAAAGGAGATAATAGGCTGATTATAGAAACCAAAAAACTAAAAACATATGACCTACCCATAAGAAAATGTGTTTATACTGCAATTGTTAACAATGTGCCAGTGGAAAGTGTATCATTTTTGTTGGAAAAAATCTCTGAAACATTACACAACGCAGAACTACAGGAAACACCCCATTCATCTACAGTAAATAGAATGGCATTTGAGCCAGGTCTTTTAGCATTGGTTCAAGCTGATGAGGAATTTTTTTATTGTGAATGTTCAACATTGGTGTTCGACGCGACCACCATTTTAGACAAACATGTCAACGCGTTTCATATCAGTACCTATCCTCCGCTAAACTTGCTGGGGGTACAGGATTTGACTGTACTACTCATATAGTTAGTGTGTTAAAAGAACTTGCTAATACATTTTCAGAGTTCAAAAAAATGCCAGCAATAGAAGTTTTAGACATATTTACTCAAAAAATCAAAAGTTGTCTGTCAGACAGAGCACCTGTTAATAGTTGTGTGAGAAACCTGCTTCAGGAGGAGATGGACATTGAATTAATACATCTACACTGCAATATTCATCCACTGGAATCGATCGCTTTAGAGGCATTATCAGCTCTTAGAACAATAGATAACAAGATGAAGGTAAAACCAGCTAAAGGAACTGATGGGATTGCCGTAACAGTCCTCAAAAATATTTTGAAGCTAAGGTAATGGCTATTTTTTATATGTATAACATAAAATATTCAATAATAATTTTAAAAACATTTTTTTTCTCTTTATTGTTACACAAATTGTTTTGAAAATATGAAATTGTAATTTTTTTCTCTCTGAAAATCAGGTATAGTTTCAAAGGAGATCCTGCTGCATTCAAAAGCTATCTTAAAAAAAAACAATGTTGCCCTAGGGCTATTCCTTCGATATGTTGGTAACAGATTTCATGTCTTGTTCCATATGGCAGGGATTGTTGTTACACATAAAAAACTTATAAAAAACTTTCTTGAAAGGTGCATATTTTTTTTGATGAATATAAAGTTAAATAAAATTCCATTACAACTTTGTATTATACTTGAATTTTATTTTTCCGTTATTTCAGCAACACTAAAAATGCCAGCACCCATAAAACCAAATTGCTAAAATTACAAAGTCTGCAAAACCATGCATGCAAAGCAATTAATTATTTAAATAGGTTAGTAAACTCGGCCCTAGTGATGAAAAGCATGATGGTTCTAGATATTGAGAAACTTAAGACATTACAAATATTAGTTTTTATGTATAAATATAAAAACAATCTTCTACCAAGCGTTTTTTCAGATAACTTTCTTATATCATTTTCTGAAAAATATAATCTGCGTTCAAATATCAGGAACGGCTATCAACTAGGAAAAATTAAATCACAGCAGTCAAGTTTTCTAATTACAAACCGTGGTCCATCAATATGGAATCGTTTCCAAAATAAAAATATTAAAGACCTAAAAAGCATTTCATTATTTAAACAACAAACTAAAATGCATCTCCTTAATTCCTGACATATATATTATAGTTTACAGTATTTGTTTTCAGATTTTTTTGTATTTTTTCTTTTTATTTTTTTCTTATTTTTTTCTTCTTCTCATGTGTTTTAATTTTATTAAATTTTTTATTTTTCTTTAAAAATTAAAGTGATTTTTTATTTTTATTTCAATGAGTGACTAAAGGGGCTCTATGAAAAGGTTGTGATGATAAACGCATCATCCTTACCTTCTTTGAGTCCCTGACTGATTATAACAGTATATATATATTATAAATTAAAAAGATTAAAAACGTTTTTTATAAAGGTTTTTTATGTTAACGATGTTATTTATTTTATATGAAAAATTGTATTATTATTTTATCAGCGAAATAAAAGTTAAATAATAAAAATAAAATAATAAAAATATAATTTGCAAACTCTTACTTCAAAACATAAGTAACGGTATGACACTTGTGCAATTGCAAGGATTGGGCCTGATAGGAAAAATAATTACTGGGCCATGGATGAGTCTGGTTTATAAAAATGCAACAGGAAAAAATAATCTTGAGTTGGTAAGTTTTAATGTTTTTTATAAAGTAATATAGGAATTTAAATTCAATGTATAAAAATTTAATCTTTTTTTATTAGGGGGACATTTTCCAGTAAGCAATAAAGAAATTATCCAGCTTCGAAAGTAATCCAGAATCAATTCTTTTTACAGATGTGGATGTATTTAGTCAAATATTGAATATTAAAGAAGATAAGGTACACCAATCACTTTGTGTCATTAAAAATAAAAAAATTTTAGTAAAGATTTTATCAGCTTTGATAAGCTCCACACAGACAGTTATTAAAAGACAAATGGCCAGGTATTTGACTAGTAATCTCTTAAATCCATCTAAAGAAATGATAAAAGCCACACTATCTGCTCCACCACATACAATGGATGCTGAAAGGATCTTGGGCATGCTTGACTTTTTTTTACGTCGCGCTCCTAATGCTACTTTTGACCTCCTGGATTCAAAAATAAAAGCCAGAATAAACAAAACATTAACATGGCTTGATGAAAAAACATTGCCAGAACAAGAAGACCTCATTTAGTTTGCAATTCAGAGAGGAGCTTTAACCCTGTAAAAGGCTGTTATTCTAACTTTTAGGAACCATAGGACATACATAAATGTTATGAAGCTGGCATAGTTAAACTTTTCCTCATTGTTCAGTGGTAATATCTGATGTGTAACTTTGATAATCTGAACTTTTAAAATATATATTGCATCAGTCATGAATCTTGCCTCATGCATTGCACCAGGCTGCAAGAATCAAAAATTCTGAATAACTCTGTCTAGGAAGAATTAACTTAGCTTGAATAACTTGCGATAATCACTTCTAGCAAAAGTTTCATTATGAATTGCATGAGTCAAGTAAGTTAAAGCTTTTTTGGGTTTTTCCATAAAAATACCAAGAAATACCGAAAAATAGAAGCTAGAGTGTTCCATTCAAAGATAGATACATTATCAAATTATTTTCCTCATTAAAAATTTCTAGCTTGATTTTTCTAAATCTAATAAAAATTGATTTTTGTGAACATTTAGTATCGCCAAACAAAACTTCTAAGAAATATGAAATGTGGATTTCATATATATATATATATATATATATATATATATATATATATATATATATATATATATATATATATTAGTGGTGTGTCATCGGCAAAAACCGATTAAGGCTAAGGATAGGGTTTAATGTATGTATATAAAGCTAATACCCTAATATTAGGTATGCAATTTGCATATATTAGATGTGACTATGCACCAGTTTGGTTTGGTTTATGAGCCAATGCATCGGCCAATGCCGAATAATCAACCGATGCCATTGGCCGATTAATCAACCAATGGTCAAGCCGTATATATATATAAATATATAAATATATATATAAGTATATATATATATATATATATATATATATATATATATATATATATATATATATATATATATATATATATATATATATATATATATATATATATATATATATATATATATATATTTATGGTAGAAAGCTTTCTATCTGGTAGACCATTAATGGCGTATTTCAGGAGATAAAGAGTTCTCATTGGATTGGTAGAACAATTTTTTCTTTTAATTCCTTTCATTTTAGTTATTATTTCAATTATCTGGAAAAATAAAACTAATCTATATTTATGCAATGTAAAGTTTAATTGGGCAGTATACTAGGCAGTGAAATAAAATTTGACAGTGACTAATTGTGTGAAAGGTTCAATAAAAAAATGACTAGAGATAATATTTGATATATTCGGATAAAAAGGTTACAATTTGTAGTAAATACTTTATAAATTTTAGTCCAAAAAAGTACAAGGATAATTTTTTATTATAAAATTCAAAAAATTTCTAGTTTTGCACAAAAATTGGGAAAAAGAAGCATCATTGTAATCTTATTAGACTTGACCTACAGTTTATGTAAACTTTAAATTTAAATTTTTTTATGTGTTTTTATTTTTATTTTTTTGACACAGGCTAATATATATGTGTGTGTGTGTGTGTGTGTGTTTATATATATATATATATATATATATGTGTGTGTGTGTGTGTGTGTGTGTGTGTGTGTGTGTGTGTGTGTGTTTTTATATATATATATATATATATATATATATATATATATATATATATATATATATATATATATATATATATATATATATATATATATATATATAGAATGTTTTACTTGATCTACTGGATCTGGATTTGCTAGATCTTGATCTAGAAGATTGAGTTTGTTCTTCTTCTAAAAACAAATAAAAATTTGATTTGTTTGAATACCTGATTTAAATGTCATGTCATCTTTAATACTTCTAAAACTTAAGTTAATATTGCCTTTTGGTTAATTAGTATTGCTACTGTTTTTTTTTGTTCTTGGGTATCATTGTTATTTTAGTATTGTTTTTTTATTATTTTGAATATTATTTTTATTTTTATCAGCCTAAACATAAGCTTTAGTTTAGCGCACGAGGTGATTTATAAATTTTAATATCGTTTTAAAAAACATGCAAATTACGCATTCGTTTAGATTTTTCTAGGTCTGCGATTTTAGTAAAATCGGAAATATACTTTTGAACGACATTATTTAGCACTAACCAGTTTAGTAGGGGGTTGATTTTTTTACAACTATACATGGGTATAGTGCCAAAATCTGACATTCTACATGAGATTACCAATTGCAAAAGTTTTACTGACTAAAGTTTCGAAAATGTCCCTCGTAAGTAAAAAAATATAACGTAAAAATCGACAAATTAATAGAAAAAAAGCAATTTATTTTTACAAAACTTTCTGTTCATTAATATACAAAGATCAATTGTTTGTGCAATTTAAAAGTTGTTGTGCAGAATAAATCTGAAGTTCATCTTGTCAATATCTTTTGCGTAAATTTCTTGCATAATTTTTATGGCTCTTTCCGCACAGATATTAGATCTCTGAATTCCTTGTATGCGACTGGGCTCCTGGGACCAAAATGTTTTCAAGATTTTCATGGCTGTAGTTAAAGTTATTGCTTGCTCTAAATTGTTAAAATTATGTTCTGAGTATTGCATGTCAGAAAACCATATATCAGACCAGGCTGATGTAATGATGTCACAAACCATGCAAAGTTGATTATTATTCGACTCATTTAAAATATATGCCAGAAGAGCATAGATTGCTTTTGAATTCCATCTGGCATTGTTCAATGATGGCAGACTTTTGAATTTTATAGCCGGATAGCTACCATTCATCTTCATGTATCGGTAACTTTGTACCAACTCAAACAAAAAGTCCATATCATCTCTCCATTTATTAGTCTTTACTTTACAAATTTTTTCACCTTGTTTAAAGTTTGATGTTAAATTTTCATAGTCTTTTTGCAGGTTTAAAATAAATTTGTAATGTATTTCTGGTGATGAGCTTTTTCCTTCATCTAAAATTTCATTCATGGAATGCTTCAAAATTGTGTCTAACACATGATGCTGACAACCAATAAATTGAACTGGTTCAAGATTTTTTCTTTCAAATTCTCTTTGAAGTTGGCTTACAACTCCATTTTTACTTCCAGTATTAACACTTGTGGTATCAGATATTATAACTTTAATACTACTCCATAGTTGAAATTTATCTAGCACTTCAGCTATTCCACTGTAAATACTATTAGCTTTACCATCACCCAGACCCAGTTTCAAAATGGCTAACTTGACCTCCTTTTCTGCATTTTTTAAAATCAAGACTTGATACTCAATCCCGGAAATTCTTTTACCATCAAAATGCAACACCCAATCATCATTTTTTAAATGATTAATCATATGCTTTTCCATTTTTTGAGCTTCTGACATTGTAGCTCTATAAACCCCAGATTTGGATGGTGCTTGCACATTAACACCACATTCAGATAAATTTTTGCAAACTTCTGCTGATCTCTTAATACTTAGTTTTGACTTCTTAACTAAGTTAACAGCAACAGTGGTGTTCTCATATTTTCTCTTTGTTTTTTGGCCTAGCGGATTATAATCAGAATCTTGCTCATCATCTTGTTCATTATCTCCTTTATTGTCATCACTGACCTCTACTGTACCTGTTTCAGCTATGATAGTTCTCTTCTTGCCAGCTTTAGATGAATGTACTTTAACAATTTTTGATGTGCTATAACCAGCTTGACCATCAGTTTTCACCTGAAATATATAAAATTCTTTATCTTCATTGCTAAGCCAGTTACCATTCACTTTGGTTATATCAAATAAATAATCCTACTTTACTTCAAAACATTGTTTGGATTTTAGAACAGAATGATATTTCTTAATAAGAATTTCTCCTTTTTTTGTTATAGACCTTTCATTAATTTTTGGTAAACTCAGTTTAAGCCATAAATCAGATAATTCTGCGCCAACCATTTTACATCTGGAATACACTGACTTCTCTAAATTTGATATGTAATTATACCGACCAATAACAGAATAAGCTTTTGGCATTTTATTCATAATGCCAAGTGGCTGCAAAACTTTGTGTATGTGAGATCTTGTTGATTTTGATTTCTCAAAGTGGACTAGATTTTTTGTCCAGACTTTGATATTTTCAGGTTTTTCAGCTATCTCGGAGCTTATTCTGGACATTCTGAAATATAAAGTAAATTGAAATAATTTTAAGTTACATGCAAAATTAAAATGAAATCTAGTAAACACAAAAAATCACCTTGATTGGAACACGTTTATCTTGACTGCTAATGACAATAATTCAATCTTGTGCTTGCAGAAATTGATAACATTGGATGCATTCAAACAATGTATACTCAAACTTATATACTTATATGTTTGTTTATTTGTATCACGCTACACCAATGATATTGTAATTATTAAAATTACAATATCTTTGTGCTACACATTAAAAATTGTTAAAAAACATTTACAATTTTTATTTTCATATTACAATTTCATATTTACGGGTGACATTTTTGCAATCAAATGTCATAAGGTATACATTTTTATAAATAAATATAAAAATGTCAGCTTTTAAAAATATACCCATTGATTTTAAAAAAAAAAGTTGAAAAATCAACCCCCGACAGTGTAGTTTAAATAAATGACTAATAAATATCAAATTAGATTTTTTAATTGATTTTTTCCAGCGTGCTTGATTTCTAGTCGCAAGCATGAGCGTACGTAGCCTATCTTCCATGGAAGCGTTACCGTTTGGTAAAATAACTAAGTGGAAAACCACTTATGTTGATCCTGTAAATGGGCATATATTTTGCCAATTATCCGAACCCTCTGTTGCTGCTAAGTATGAGAGGATGGAAGAAGGAATCAAATTTTTAGTAAATTCTAATATGCTTGAAAAAAGAATTTTGGATCCTGTAATAGGTGAACTTTGTTTGGGTCAGTCTTCAATTAATAAAGCTTGGTATCGATCGCAAATTATTTATGTTGAAAAAACGATTCGACATGTTGAAGTATTTTTTCTAGATATTGGAATTAATGATTTTATTTCATATGATTCATTACGAGATCTCCCTCCACAATTTTTTGATATTCCAGCATTTGCACATGAATGTATGCTAGCAGATATTGAGCCTGTTCTTAACAATAATAAATGGAATGAGAGTGCAATAGAGCTGATAAAAAAACAATTATTAGACAAAGAAGTTGCTGGTATAGCAGTTCGTCTTTATAGCAGAAACATTTTAGTGATAAAACTTTATACAAATTTAGATGCTTTAGTTACCCTTGCTGATCAACTTATTTCTACAGGTTTTGCACTCCCAAAACCAATAAAATCATCAATTGAAAGTGTTGGTTACATAAAACAACACTCTTCTTCTAACTCTGCATCTAACAGTATTCCTGGCTCCATGAAATCTGTTAAAAGTGTAATCCCCATGTTTTCAGAAATTAGTCCACAAAAGCGTATTGATGTATATGTTGTCTTTTTTCAAAGTTTGAATGAATTTTATTGTCAATCTACATCTTCCAAAGAAAAGCTGTTTAATCTACAAGAGCAACTGCAATGTGTTAATGTAAGAAATAACTTAACAATTTTTGAAACAGATCAACCTTGTTGTGCAAAATTTTCTGAAGATAATCAATGGTACAGAGGATTAATAAAAAGTACGCAAATAAATACATGTGACATTTTTTTTGTTGATTATGGAAATACTGAGGTCATTAATAAAACTGATATAAAGGAATTGAATCCTGACTTTTGTGCAATACCATCAATGGCTTTTTGTTGTTCACTTTCAGGGATAAAACCCCTTGAAACTGAAACAAAGTATTCAGAAGAAGCAAATTTTCTATTTCAAAAACTTGCATTTACTGAATATTCATTATCTGCATTAATAATGCATATTTCAGAACAATCAACTGATGTAATTTTATATGACAACAAGAATAATCCAATTAATCAAATGTTGGTTAATGAAAAATTAGTGGCAGCAACCGGTATGCCAACTTTAGAGAAAGCTAACCAATCACTAAGCTCTCAGTCAATTGGTTTTAAGAGTAATGTTGAATCTGTAATTAGTTTTATATCACCAAATATTGAAATCGGAAAAGAAGAAACAGTTTTTATTATTACTAGTTTTAGTCCAAACAAATTTTTTGTGCATTTATCTCACTCTTCAGAAAAGCTTCTTCGACTTATGAGTGATATAAAGACAGTATACAAAAATTCAGAAAATACTGATTTAATAGCTAACCCTGTTGTAGGTCTTCAATGTGTGACTACATTTAGCGAAGATGATGAGTATTATAGAGCTGAGATCCAAAAAGTAGATAAAAATGAATGCCAGGTATTTTAAGTTTTTCTACAAAAAGTTTATTGAATTTTTTAGAAATTTTTACAGAAATCATTATACTACTTTTAGTTATCTTACATAGAAAATGTATTTTCAATTAACATAACATGAATATTTTAAAAGTTTTTTAAATCATACTGTTATGCATTTATTATATAAATTTAATTCACTGCAAAAGACCAAAGTAAAATATTTAAATCTTAAACTGTAAAAAAGTTTCTACTGTAATGCTGTGTATGTAGGTTTAAAATATATAGAGGTTTGTTGTTTATGCTTATAAATAGGATCGTTATATGGTTTTAAAAAATCCCATTTTTTGTGATAGGGTTTTAATAAAAAATCAGCATATTTATTCATTATGATAATTTTTTCATAAAAAAATATTATTTTTATTATTATTACTTTTAATATTATTATTATTATTATTATTATATTAGCAGTACTTTGCATTTAATGATTTTTATGCATTTTAAACATATTCTTTAATTTATTTAGATTATAGACAAAAAATATAGTTTTGGAATATGTTTGGCAAAAATGTTTTACTGTACTTTCTTGAGTTGTTTACAGATTTGAAACAAATTTCTTAAATTTTATTTTATTTTTTCTTAAATTTTATTTTAGTTCACTTCCCCAAGGTTGAGAAGGCCACCTAAGTTGAGCTACTTTTAGATGTGGTTACAACCCTCTCGTAATTGATAATTCCGAAGCACGAACCTTGGCAAACAAGACCACTGAGAAACCAGTTGAGCACGGTACTACCTGGGATGTGGGGTTAGATCAAACTCTTAACTTCTCGCTTAAGAGGCAAGCCACTTTACCACTATATTACTACTGCACAACTTTTTTTTGTTTTACTCTTTCTAATCAGCAATTTCTATACACAATTAATTCTGTGTTGCGAAAATTTGCATATTAAAAAAAGCTGGCATGTTTTGGCATATATTTTGGATAGTTTGAAATTTTTTCAAAAGTTGATAGTCTAGAAGTTAATCTAATACATTTATGAGTTCATTATCCTCATTAGTAGTATGCTAGTACCATACTCAGCTTGTTTCTCCATGCAGCATCCTTTTTTGATAAGGCTCGTACTTCAGAGTTAACGGGTTGATAGGGTTGTAATGTAAAACTAATGCGATAAAAAATATTTTTTATCACATTAGTTTTACACTTGTTTTTATTTATGTTTCATCATATTTTGTATTTGATTATCACTTTTTATATTATATTTATATTACTATATATATTTATCTACATAGTAAATATAATGATTGTGAATACTGCAATATTAATGAAAGAGCTTAAAATGTCATGTTCCAGAGTCTTAAAATGTTGTGTTCCAGAGTCTAAGGGGATACTAATTACCTAATCGTGTAGCTAATTTAAAAATATAATGATCCTAGTTAAGCTAATTTAGCTGCTTTTTCTCATCTTAATCTAATCATTTTGTTCATCTTTTCCACTAAAACAACTTTTTAAATTTTTAATATTTTTGTTATTGCAAGCCATTGTTTGTTCCAAATCAGCAATATCACTTCAGTTTATTTGCTACAGTTATTTCTCTCTTTAAATTTTTTGACACCTTTTAAAGATCTTTTTCCAGATCTCTTCAATGCTCTCTAAACTAATTAAAAAAACAATTATAAATAACATAAATAGTTAGGATGTTTCTTTTTCTGTGAATATCAGTCCTTTAGAATTCTTTCCCATCTTCATGTTTTCCTGACACACACAGTTTTTAGTTTTTCAAGTCTTCTGTCAAATGCTTCCTTGCTCATTAACTCTTTTTTCTTTGTTTTTAGTTAACTCCCAACTCAATTAGTGATTGCTTACAGCCTTGTTGGAAATAAATTAGTTTTAAAAAAATCAGCAGGATGTTGTTTAGGAATCAACCAACTTTTTTTTTCCAATTTTTAAATTAAATGTTTATCAAAAATAATGTGAAAATATATTTTTTAGTTAAACAATTTAAACTGGCTCATAAAATTAAAATTTAATTAAAACATGTATATAAATAAACTACTTGTCAAAACACATTTTTATAGCAGCAATTTTGTATTCTATTACGTGCCTTGGATCAATGTTAAATTTCACTTATTTGTAAGAATTGTGAATCATTTTTAGTTTACAAAGCTTTTTTGGTTCCTTTTTTGTTGATACGATATAAATGAAGACCTGAAGTAAAATTGTTAGTTTTATTTATTACATTTGAAAACTAATAACATTATTTTATGTTCCTCTGAATGATGCAAAAGTTGTCTTTTGTACTTTTTTTGTTGTTGCAGTTTTTTTGCACAATACTTTGTCTTGAATTTTTAGGACAAGCATAACAAGTGTGACAATCTTGAATACAAGACAATGTTCTAAAAGCATCAGAAAAATGACTGGGTTTATTTTTGCTCAATAAAGATGTATTAAAAAAATTTGTTTAAAGCAATGACCTGAATAAAATTGTTTGCAGTTTAAAACACTGATAGCTATTAAAATTAAAATTACTAAAATATAGTTACTAAATGTTTAAAATACTTTAAACAATTTTCAATGAATATTTACAACAGCGTAGTATTTGCAACTTAAGCATTTATTAAAATCTTAAATAAAAAAGTTTTTCTTAGCATAACTAAAGTAGCATATGCTTACATCCACCGGTAAATTCATGCGTTCAAAGAAATGCCTTTTATAACGGGTTGCTATTTTAAATTAACTCCTTATCTTCCTATAAAACTAAACAAGGTAAACACAAACAAACTAATGATAATAATCATTGTCACACCAAGAGTTTTAACTAGGGGAGGAGGGGCTATCTCTAAGACAACCCTTCACAGCACCCCTCCTCCTTGTTGCCAGAAAAAAATGGTATCCCCAAATAAACTCTGGGTTTCTAACTTTTAATAGAATCGTTTTGACAAATGGATTTAAATTTTTTTGTTTTTTATTAATGCAATATTTAAGTTCTTTTGATGTAGTTTATTTATAAACATAAGTTATGTTTTTGAATACCTTTGTAACTGATATTATCTATAAATTGTTTATCATCTTTATTGAAAATTTTTCATTAAATACATTAAAAAAAAAAAGTTGTGATAACCAAACGTTATGTTAAGCATAAGATTGTTTAAGAAATAAATTATCAGGAAATATAATCTTTTTCAAATACCAAATTTAGATTTCATCAGTAATTTTTGTTATATTAGTTTCAATGATTTTTAACAGGTTTAAGATAAAGTTTAATTGCAATGTGGTACTTTAAAATATGTTAATGACAGTATTTTACTTTTAACAATGTAAATATCAAAGCTGTGTTAAAGTTACATTTATTAGCATTAAGCATTTTTGTTATGCAATGAAATGTGACTTTCCTTTAAGTACTTAAAAACTAATTCTTCTTGCTATGTATAAGCTAACCTTTTTCTACAGTTTCTAATGATTCTATCAGTATAACAGCTTCATTTGTTAATAAGAATTATGTGATATCTATTATTATTCTTCATTATTATGAGATATCTATTATTATTATTCAGTCTTCTTTGCAAAACCAAAAAAATGAGCTGATTTTTTTGAAGCTGTATTTAAATATATACAAACCAAATGAAATTTTTTTAGGAATGTACATGCAAATATTTTTAAGGAGATGCTCACAAATGATTTTGCTTACTTACCTGTGTATAAAACATATAATGACAAAACTAACAAAATAGTCGAAATGACATAACTAAATATTTTCAATGAAAGTTAGTATAAATTTATAAAAAAATAAAAATTCTCACCAGCTTGCTCCTTTTTAAAATAATTAGATTTTTCATAAATTCGTTTTTGTTTTGAATATCATCTTTTAATCTTTTCTATAATGTTCATTGTGTTAGCCAGCCTAATGGCACAGCATATAGCACGCAATTTCCAATTGGTTTACAATTCCCAAAAGTTCAAAAGATCATAGTAAAAAAAAACAACCTATATCAGGCTCAGATTTAAGGTGTTGCGCTAGACACGTTGAAAACATAATTAGTACCCATGGCAAAGAAATAAGTTTAAAAAAGTTGATCATTGACAAGCAAGATCATTCATTTAAAAATTGAAAAAAAACTTTTTAATTTTTTTATTGTTCGTATTATTCAAAAACGCTTTATTTATATTTTTACCATTTATCTTAAGTTAGAAAAGTTACAAAAGTCTTTGCATATTATTAAGTAATAATATTCTTTAAAATAAGTTAAATGAATCGTATTTTTTATGTTATATTCACATAAAAAATAAAAGAAGATAGATTTACATAAATTTTTATAGTATTTTTTTACTTACAAATACAAAATTTATGTAAATTTTATATTTTTAAATTAAAAAAAAATATATTTTGTATTTAAATACTTATTTTTAAATTTAAATACCCAAAATACAAATAAATGCGCCAATTAAATTTTTTTGTTGTCCTGGTGCAGTTAACAAATCTCACTCTACTCCTTGCAATTAAAGTTCCTTTAACTAACATTCTATTCGACCAAAATTGGCCAAGCAATTTCTCATTAAAAAGCTATCAAACTATTAAAAACTTTTTTTATTTAAAAGCTATAGACTTTAGTTTTTTTACTTATCGCTGACAATGTTTTAAAGCCCTAAATATTATATTTAAAAAATTGTTTAAACTTTTTAAAACTGTATTTAAAAGCAATCTACACAGTTCAAATATATCAAAGTATCAAATTTGTTCATTCAAATTTTAATTGCAAACAATTGTCTTTCATTCTTGTTTTCTCTCTACTTTATCACACAAAGGAGAGAAGTGATTTAAATCACTTCTCTTGATAAAAAAAACTTAAGAAGATTGCTTAGAATGAAACAAGTTTAAAATTTTTTTATTTGACATTAGGAAATGGTGGGTGCAAGCCATAGTTGTCAAACTTTTTTTTCTGCTTTTTATTTTACTTTTTTATTCGCCACAACTAAATGTCCAATATAATGAGTACGCTGTATTAAATTTTTTCCTGGCTAACATCCTGATGTTTTGCCAAATAATTTTATTTGATAACCCAAAAACATCAGTGAAGTAAAAACTTTTCAAAATCACAGGTTTAAAAAAAAAAACTCAAAATGTTCTGTGCAGTTGGATTTTTGTACTTTATTATTGACTTGAATTATTATTGATTGAATATTTAAAATTAATATTACCAACGTATAACATTGTGAACAGAACCTTTTTCCTGGCACTTGATTCTTGAAAAAAGAGTTTTACATTATAAAAACTATTATTAAGATTTATTAATGTGGCATTTCTTAAAAGAATATATATTAGCATAATTTCATGTTTCTTTTTTAAAGGTAATATGCTTAATATTTCAAAGGTAACATACATCATATTTCAAAGGTAATATTAGGGCTGTTCGATTTCGCTTTCTAACCAGTTTCGGAAATCAGTTTCAACAGTATTAGAAAGTGTTTGCAAATTAAATGTATTTATATTGGAAAATGTTTATTTAATTATACTTTCTTTATATAGTTTATTTATATAGTTATTATAAAGTTTAAATACTTTAAGTTTATATACTTATAATTTATATACTTTATTTAACTTTATAACAAACTTAAGATAATTTGCTCTTTGAAAACAAAGTACACAGCTTTGCACAAACTGAAATTTTGAAGATCAGATATTTTTCCATATTGTTAGCTAGTGTGGTTCGAAACTATTGCATTATACCATTATCTTCTGTTGCAGTAGAACCTATTTTTAGTAAAGCAAACTTTATTCAAAGAAAAGAAGCAGCCTTTCATTCAGAAACTAAAGATATACATTAGATTAAAGGCAAAAAAAAAGAGAAAGCTTCCAACTTTCTGGGAAGTGGAAATGGATTGAATTCAATCTATTTCCAATTTCCAGAAAGTGGAATGTATTTAAAAATTAATCACTTTCTTTAGGTTTTAACATGGTATTAAATTTATAATATTACTATTAATTAAATTTAATCCTATTTCCCTTTACTTTCTAATCACTTTCCATTGGAAAGTTTAAAAAAAAGTTAAAGGTTCTTTATTATTTAATTTTCTTTATTTAATAAGATTTATTTTTTCAAATAGTTGGTCATATATAAGGCTTCTTTTTGCACTCTTAAAAACTAATGTATATCTTTAGTTTCTGAATGAAAGGCTGCTTCTTTTCTTTGAATAAAGTTTGCTTTACTAAAAATAGGTTCTACTGCAACAGAAGATAATGGTATAATGCAATACTTTCGAACCACACACTAGCTAACATTCGCAAACTTGATGAGTTTTTTTTTTCAAAGTTGACTAAAACTTAAAGGACTAAGGGAAGCTTCTTTTCTATAAAAGTTTATTTATCCCAGTATACGTTTATCTTTTGCATTTCTTGGAGTTGCTTGAGAGACAAATGAGCCTAAACTGCCAGCTAGCTTGTTTGTTACAGATTGTTTTATACTTTTTGCTAGATTAGGTCCAAAATCGTTTTTGTTGGGTATTTTGAAATGGAGGAGGCCATGTATTTTTAAAGATACTAACTCTTTTTCTGTGCTTTATAATTTCTTTTGCGCTTAACCATTTTAAATTAAATAGATCTAAATAAGCTGCTTTCAATATGATTTTATTTTGAGTGTCTGTAATTTTAGTCTTGCTAACAAAGTGATGCCTCAAGTTGCTAAATAGGAATTCTTTTATTGCTTTTTTTTTAAAATCACCAGGTTCAGTTTCAAGACTATAATACAAAGTTCTTTTGGCAACAAAAGATAATGGTAAAGTCTTGTAATTTCTTCCCGATAGCATTTTTGTAACTTTAAAAAAATGGCTCAAGAATTTTGATTAAAATATCAACAAGTGCTAAATCTTTGTCTGTAAGTTCTAACTTTTTCAATTTTTCAATTTGTTTTTTAGTTATTCCAGCAAATGTTTTTTGGTTTTCTGTAATGAGAATAGCGGTATCTTTTAACTTCACATGTCGATTGAGCATTAAATATGTAGAATTCCAGTAAATATGAAAATCAATGATAAAGTTCTTAATGTTGTTTAAATCTGGTGTTATGTTAATTTCCTTTTAAGCATAACTACAAATACTTCCACATTTTTGAATCATTTTAACTAACTTTTTGATTCGAAACAATAGACTTAAAACCTTCGTAATACAATCTGGACTTACTTTGTTTTTTTCTTCAAGAATTGAATTAAGCAATTGCAATTTGCAAAATCTGGAAAAATATCTGATCTTCAAAATTTCAGTTTATGCAAAGCTGTGTACTTTGTTTTCAAAGAGCAAATTATCTTAAGTTTGTTATCAAAAAAGTTTTAAAAAACAAAACAATAAACTTACAGCTACCAAAGTAATAACACTAACTAGTCACTAACTGCATTATAAAAATAATAAAACTATAATAGTGTTATTACTTTAACAAAGTACTTATAAATTTGTGAGTAGAGTGAATATTCAAATATTATTAAAAACATCAGGAACTTTTACAAATACACTTAAATAACCTTATAAAAAGTATGGCATTGTGAAAAACATTACTAATAGTCAGTGAAAGTGTGCGTTAATTTTAAAATCGACTAATAAAAAGTTTTTATTGGTTAATTTTAAAATTACAGCGCGTTTTTACGGATCATAAGTAACGTTTTTTCATAATACTAAACTTTTTATTCATTACGTTTTTATAAAGTTGTTTAAGTTCCTATATAAGTTTTAAATATTATTTGAATATCCACTCTATTTTTCTAGATGCTTTTCTACTTCAATTAAAATTTGGGGTTGCTTATGTTGTTTGAACAAAGAATAAATTATAAAAGTTATAAGTGCATTATAAAAATGATAGCACTACTATGGTGTTATTACTTTTATAATGCAGTTAGTTATTAGAGTGTTTTTATAACTTTTTTGCTAACAAATTTAAGTTAATTTGGCCCTTAAAAACAAAGAACACAGATTTGCATAAACTAAAATTTTGAAGAACAGATATTTTTCCGGATTTTGCATTTCGCGATTGCTTTATTCAACCCTTGTTCTTGTTATTGTTGTTCTTCTTCATCTAAATCTGCATCTTCTAAATTTTTATAAATTCTAAATTTAAATTCAGAATCATCGACTTCTTAGTTTTCGTTATCTGACTCAGTATTATACTCATTTTCTGATTCTAGAGTTTCATCTATTTTGTCTGTTTCTTCATTTACTTTTTTTAGGCTGCTTTACTAATGGTTGTACAGATTAATTTAAATTATGACAGAAGCGAGAGAATCTTACTCCAAAATCGATCAAGACAGCTTTCACAACCTCTGATGCATTATCTGCAGTCACTGCAACTATTTTGTTGAATATCATCAATTAATTTTTAATGTCAATTAATTTTTAATGAAACTTTTCAGATTAACAGACAAGTGTCAAACAACAAACTTGCAATCACTAAAGTTACACAGTAAAGTCATTGCCAAAGAAATGTAACGAGAGCCCCAAAAAATGAGTTAGATGCTTGTTTTTCCACGTATCTGTTGATAATGAGAGATATTGGATTTTTTTCAGAAAAATAATTAACACCCTAATAAATTCATTATATTGATCAGAAAAGTCGCCTAGAAATTGTTTGCCTTTAATGAGGCTTATAGCCTGGTGCTAATAAATTTAAATTTTTTAACATTCCATTTTTTCGAAAAGCTTATTTTTCCAAATAGCAAGCAATCTTCAATCACGCAGTTAGATATAGCCTTGTCTATTTCTTTCTTTTGTTTTAGAGACATTAATTAGAATTTCTTTTCACTTATTTTCTTTTGTGAAGAATACATGTATTCTTTCATATTGTGTATTTTAGATCCTAAATGCTTTCTTCGTTGAGTTTCGGCGTCGTTATGTGCTCTGATTTCTTGTTTACAGTTGACATGCAGCATTCATATATATTTACAGATTTTTCAGCTCTGAGAAACTTGAACATGCCACTAACTGATGGAATCTTATTTCCTTCTTTTACTTCTTCAGCTTCTGATTCACCTTCTTCTTTGTATGACCTGCTTGAGGCAGCTGTTGCCGTTCTTTTGTGGTCTACATTTTCATATACCAAATTGGTGCCAGCGCGCTTGTTATTAGTTTGTGTGCTCTCTAATTTTTCCGCTCTTTTAGAGCGCCTTATTACAGTATCCTGTGCCAATAACTCACGACTAAACGATTCAATGTTTTATTCGACCTGTTTTGAATTTAATAATTATAGAACCCAACAAGGCTGCAAGCAACCACTAATTAGAGTTGGAACTTACTGGAAGAGAAAAGATGAAGATTGTAGAGCAAGATAACAATTGACAGATGACTTGCAAAGGAAGGATTGCAAATTATATGAATCAGGAAAGCAAGATGAAGGAAGCGAATTTCAAAGGACTGATGTTCAAGGAAAAATACTAGACGAATAAGAGTTTTTGGAGCACTTAGGAAAAAGGACTTTTATACCGTTCTGGTTCTGGCCAGATTGCCAGAATTTATTCTTTAATTTTTTTTTAAGACATGTTCCATCAACTGTAAATTAAATCAAAAAATCATTGTTCTACAGGCTAATTAAGCACTATAGGTAAACCTAACTAAAAAATACCAAATTCTTTTTCAAACACAATGCAATGTTGGGCAAAGCTACAGTTAAGCGGTCTAAAATAATTTCATTTTTTTTTGCTTGTTGCGCTCTCGTCAGTGGAGGGTTTTTAAACATTAGAAATTTTATTTGAAATGATAAAAGAAAAAAGATTTCCCTATGCCAAATCCTCAGTCAATGTAGCACACTTCCTTATAGCAGCAGGTTATAAGATAGTCAATGTATGTACTAAATCCATTGAAAATTCTTTGTTTATAATAAAAAAGTCACTACTTTGAGCAAGTCTCTGCATAAAAGTGCAACAAACGAAAAAATAAAATTATTTTAGACCGCTTAACTGTAACTTTTTCTAATTTTATTTGCTGTAATCACTTTGGTAATGATTTCTAAAAGTTTAGGAATATTGTGGTGCAAAAAGAGTTGCTATTCAGTTTTAAACAACTAACAAGCTCTTTTTTTATCAAAAATGTTTCTTAACTTTTAAATAGTTAAAAAGTATAGGATACCTAATGCAGTAAATATTTCAATTTTAACATAAATGTATAAAAATAGAAATAATTTTAAGTATAAATATTATGCAGGTTAAAACTTATAAGAAACAAATAAAAACAAAATTTAAATGAAATAAGTATCAAATTAATGAAATAGGTTAAATATATATATATATATATATATATATATATATATATATATATATATATATATATATATATATATATATATATATATATATATATATATATATAAATGTATTCTACAAAATAGTGCTCAATGTTCTTAAAAGAACAGAGCCATAAAAAATTAGTAGAAAATCACTTAACAAAATTTTTTTTCATTTTTTCACTGTGTTAAACGAAAAAAAATGTTGTTAAGTGATTTTCTACTAATTTATATATATATATATATATATATATATATATATATATATATATATATATATATATATATATATATATATATATATATATATATATATATATATATATATATATATTTATATATATTATAAGTCATAGGTTAGAAATATATATTATGTAGCAACAAGGCTGAGGTGGAAGCTTTCACTTTCAATCTTGAAGGTAAAAAATTACATGAATATAATTCTCATTCTGGCCGGAATTTTTTTGACAATTCTGGTTCTGGCCGGTATTCAAAATTTCCAATCCGGTACACCCCTAGAATAAACTTATAAAGAGCATCAAACAAAGCGACATTAGTTAAAAAGAAAATCTGTATGTAACTATATTGTAACTTTGAATGGCAAAAGACTTAAAATCATAAAGGATGAACTACAAAATTTTACCAGAAACCAAAAATAGTTAAAATTTTACTTGTTTATATTGGAAAAAAATATAGCAATAAACTATGTTTAGAAGTTATTATATTGAAACTCATACATTAAAGAAAGAGCAGTTTTATATAACAAAATGTCTATAGTCTTTGTATTTTGACAATTTTTTGTGATAATGCGAAATTGATATTACCACAAACAATATTTTCCTACTATAAACTACAAAAGAAAGTAGCTAATTTTATTCATAATAAAAATTTATTATTAAACTGTATTTAATTCAACATATGAAGAGCTTTTTTTATCATGTGGTACAACGAATTTGATTTTATGAGCTGATTTTGATTATTTAATAAAAAAAAATAACAGTTTTGTAAAAGCTAGTTGTTGTTTTTTTTTCTTCATGCTTTACTTTTAAAAACATGTTATTTAAGTTTTAAAAACATTTTAAAACACTAATTTTAAAGAAAAAAGATAAGAACATGAATATAAAACAAAAATACATAAAAATAAAAAATGAAAACTTTTATTTCTTTATTTTTATGTTTTTTTTTTTTTGAAGGCCTGGGCAAAAACAATCAAGGCCAAGGTCAAAATTTTTAAGGCCAAGAGCTTCAAGGCAAAGGCTTTAATTTTTGGCCTCAAGGCAAGGCCAAGGACTAACAACTCTGTCCATCACCTTTAACTAAAATTGTTGGGTGTGCATCACAAGCAATGAAGTCTGCTATTTTCTGATCTGCGTATTGGGTTAATACAAAATGGGAGCTGGAATTTGCAATCTTGCAGACACAAGAATGTCCTGAACGGCACACTGTAGAAGACATCAGTATTTGTTTGCAGGATGCTGCTGACAAGTGGCGAATTCCTGTTCAGAAAGTCGCTGCTATAGTCCATGATAACGGCTTAAATATAAACTGAGCAATGGACTTTCTTGATGAATGGCCGGATCAGCGCTGTTTGCTCACAGGCTACAGTTAGTCATTGGAGCTGGTCTGAAACTCTTAGCAATTGTGAATATGATTCAGACTGCAATGCAATTGGCTGCACACTTCAAGCAAAGTACATTAGCAATGCAGGAATTGTGTAACAAACAAGCAGCACTGAGATCTAAGGATGATAAAAAAATATTGGAAGTCATCATAAACTGCTTTACTCGATGGAATTCCATGTTGGACATGTTAGAGCGATTAGTGAAGTTGTGTTGGGTGATAAGAGATGATGTCTGACCGAAATTTTACAACAAAAAGGGTATGCGTCAACTCAACAAATGATGGATGAAAACTTGTTGCTTGCGCAAGCCATTATACCAATTCTGAAACCAATAAAGCAGGTAACAACTATGTCATCTGGTCAGAAATATACTTCGTTGTCATTAGTTTATCCACTGATGTCTATTGTTCTAAAAAATGTTCAAGCAGCAAAACCAGATGAATACACTGCTACCAATAATTGCAGAAATGTCATTGCTACTGAAATAACAAAGCGATATTATCCGGAAGGATTCAGTGTACTACCTGGACCAAAAGCATCTGAATAAGATCCATGTTAAAGCTTTTAAAATTTTTCGAAGACCCTATTCAAAATGAAACATACTCTGCCATTAGAGCTGAAATGGAAGCTATTGTTATGCCAATATTGGAAGAAAATATAGAAGTAGTAGCAGAAGAACCGATGCCAAAGCAAGCTCAGGATCATTTAGAACTGGACTTACCGAAGGAGAATGTTTTTGATGAACTAGCATTGTTCATGAACTAGCTAACACAGCTAATGAAGGGTTTGGACACTTTTTCAACTGCTAGACATATGGTCAATCGACGGCGTGCATTATTGGCACTCGAAAAAGTAGACATTTTAGTTTTTCTTAACCATAATTGGGAGTTGTGTAACCTGGACACTTAATGTAAAATAAAGTTTAGATTTCAGTGAAATTTTAAATGAATGACATCATTGATTGAGACATTTTTATTTTTTTTTATTTTAAGCTTTCTCTTGTGCGATGGCAAATCCAAAATACTGTTTATATAACTTAATGGTGTCAAGTTTCTTTGCTGAGTTTTTAACTTAGTGTTACTACAAAACTTCATTTCATCAAATGCGGTAGTGGTGTAGTGGTAAAGCGGTCGCTTCAGAAGCGAGAGGTTTCGAGTTCGATCCCCACCACGTCCCTGGTAGTACCGCGCTCAACTTGTTTCTCCGCGCAGCGGCCTTGTTCGTCGAGGTTCGTGTTTCGGAGTTATAGAGTTAAGAGAGGGTTATAACCACTATTAAGTAGCCTCCTCATCTGTAGTGGCCTTCATGGCCTTGAGAAGGCGAATAACAAAAAAAAAATAAAAAAATTTTAACACTTTCTTGACATTATTTAAAAATTAAACTCAGAAAACAGAAGAAAATATTACATTCTTTAAATAAATTCTTTTAATGTGTAAGTCAAACAAAATGGTTTATTTACAATTTTGTGGATAGCAACTGTAACAAAAGCGAAACCTGATAAAATCAAAATAAATAAGGTGATAAAATAAGGTAGCAATTTAATTGTAGAAAAATAATTTTTTTTTATCAATGATATTTGTATGCATAAAGTTCTAATTAACAAAAAGCTATTATAAATTAAAAAGAAAGTTTTGCTTGTACTCTTCAGATAATTTTTTTTTAAATTAATTTTCAACTAGTCTCCAAATAAATTCTCAATGAGGAAATAAAACTTTTTTTCAGAGATATCTTTGATATTTTTAATATGGTTAATTATATGTTTAATGGTTTAATTATATATTTTATTAAGATTTTAAAATAATTTTACTGTAAGAAATTGTTTTTTTTTTTTAGCATTTTAAATGTATATACCTTTCCAAAGTCAGGGGCCACTTCAGTCCAGGAAGCTATATATATATTTTTTAATTGTTACAACTTTTGCTATAAAATACTAACCTTGATAAACAATGCCCCTTTGCAGAGAAAGAAGCTGATTATAATACTACCAGATAATAAAGGTTTAAGTAACAAAGACTTTCTTTTTTTTTAAAGTTGTTTTTAATTTCAAAGTTTTTTTTTGTTTTTGTTAACGCCTAGTATTATATACTTAAGAACAAGAGATTCCTTGTTTTCAAAAGAAATTGGTTGATTGATAGAGTGATTGATCTGGAAAGCATTTTTTCATTGAAATTTTGTCTGAAAAAAAGCTGTGAATTCTAATTTTTTCAAAAAAAATGTTGAAAATTTTTTTACAACAGACTTTTGAATATTAAAACGGTTGTTTTTTTTTATTATTTATTAGCTTTATTAATTTTTTTTTGGTTTTAAATACTTTTTTTGTTGTTAACTTTATTTCCCTTAACTAATAAATTTTTTATTGTAGGTTTTTTTTGTTGACTATGGAAATTCTGAGTCAAAGGCGTTGAATGAATTAAAACCTTTACGAAAAGAGTTTATTAAGTTACCAAAACAAGCTGTTGAATGTCGTTTAGCTGGAATAAAACCTTTAAATGGTATTACAAATTATGTTAAATAGCAACTAGAAAATTTTTAATTTTTTTCTTGTTATTTCTTTCTAACCTTAACTATAAGTGTCAAATAAATATTACTAATAAATTTTAAACAATTTTACAAACATTGTTTTATCTCTTTTTTATTTTTTTCAAGATTTTTTTATTTTTAAAGGTATTAAAGACTAAAAAAATTTAATAGTTTTCTAAAAGAAATCTCATAGGAGTCCTTCGGTAAATTAGGTAAAGTAGTTATGTTAAATGTCAATTTTAATGCAATTAAGTTTTTGTGTGACTTTATTTATAATTTTTGTGTTGTTCTTGCCATAGTTAATATCCTTTATATATTGATCAGATCCTCTTAAGTCATCTTTTTCCAAAAATCTCTAAAATCTTCTATTATCCTCTAAAAAGTTAATGTGATCAAATCTCCTCTATAACTCCTCTTTTTTATTTTTTTTATTTCTTTATGATAGTATAAAGTTAAAAATACCTGATTGTCTAAAACTATGGTAGTATAAAGTTAAAACTATGTAGTATAAAGTTAAAACTAGGTATTATAAAGTTAAAACTATGGTAGTATAAAGTTAAAAATACCTGATGTCTAAAACTAGTATTGGGTTGTAAAAATCAGTTTTTACAAATCTGTCATCTAACAAAAAATGACATTATTGACGTCCAAAACCTGGAAAAAAACATTTAAAACAGTTTAAAAACATGGATGCTAAACCTATAAAAAAATGCCTCTAAAATTCTCTATTTTCATTTAAAATTTTGTAGTTTTGCAAAAAAAAATCATCTAAATTAAATGCAAAAATCTCCTCTAAAATCCTCTAATATCCTCCTTTTTTTATAAAAATTTAATGTGGCCATCCTGTAGATGGTGCTTACGGAAACCTTTTTATTTTGAATAAATTTTTTTTTAGGAACATCTCAGATGTTTTCACAAGCAGCATGTGAAAAATTTGAAGAGCTCACCATGGACAAAGAGTTACTAATGAATGTGTTAGATTTTTCAGACGGGGTATATTCAGTTGAACTTTATGAATTTTCCAATAGTCACAATGTTATAAACCAATTAATTTCATCTGGACTAGTAGCAAAAACAACTCAGAAAAAAGGTTTTTAACCAATTTCATATGTAATACAAAATTTTTATTATTATTTTTTTTTTCAAGGTATATTCAAATCCAACAATTAATATATTTCTGTTAATAAATGTAATTTTTATAGTTACCTTAAAAATATTTGTTATGCAATGGTGAAGCGTTAAGCTGATAATAATTGGTTATTTAATGTTTACTTTTTAACTATATGTATACATTTTAAAATTATTTATTATATTTAAATTACTTTTTTAACTAATATTCTTTGATTTTTTTTACTTTTGTTATGATAAGCATCAATAAAAATTAGGTCTTCTTGGGGCACCTAAAAAAAAAAAAAAAAAAAAACAGGATTCTTTTGCCACTTTCATTATAAAATATATTATACATATTGTAAATAAAGTAGCTTACTGTTTTCAACAGAAATTCTTACTTTAGTGAAATATTCTCAGGGAAATTTGTGAAAAAGAAAAACATTTTTTATTTAAGTATAAAATATTAAAGGTTCTAAAAAATTGTTAACATGAGTAATGAAAAAAACAGACATTGTTGTAATTTGCAGTTTGTGTTCAAAAGGTAACATCGTTTCTAATATGGGATAAGCTGCTTTAACATATGAAAGTTAAAAAGCATATAAAAAGATTTAACTTTAGCAACAGTATCAGATCATTGATGCCACCTACTCCCACTGGTGCACCACTGCATCCCACTGGTGGGATGCCACCTGCTCTTAAATTATTTCAGTTTTTTGATTTTTTTTTAATTTTGAACCTGAAAGTTTAAATAATAAACTAGACTCTAAAAACATTGTTAGATGAATATGATAAATCAGGAATTATCCTTTTCCGGATATTTCCGGAATTCTGGATATTTTTTCCTACTTTTAGTTTTTCCAAATATCCAAAACATTTTCTATACATACAAGTTTAGGCATAATTTTTGTGATATATTTGTTTTTTAAGCATTTTCACTCATCACTAGGGTGTCCCAAAAAAAAAAGAGACTGTGCCCTCAAATGTTTGGGATTTGGTCTGTAGAAAAAGAAATACCCATGTTATGGTTCATCTAGTCGACAATTGCAAGATGTATATTTTGAAAATTTGGATATAGCAGTTTTTTCTGTATTTTTATTACTTTCGCTTTTGTAATAATTGTTATGAAAAAAGCATTGTTAAAACCATACAGAATAAATTATTAGATAAGCTTAAGAATGTTTATAAATTTTTCTAATAGATTGTCTTGTTAAATAATTTTAATTAGTGCAAAAGTGTTCACAATATCAATTTTTATTTGTTTTTAACATGGAATGATCAAAAAACGAAAATAAAGCAAGGTGCAAAGAGAAAATAAAATTGCTATATTAGTCCTAGAAGAACTGTTTACCTTCTTAATTATCCTATAAACAAATTGCCCACAAACCAGCTGCCTTCAGTGGGAAATGTGTAAAGATATTACCTGTTTTTAAACTCTGAAAAAAGCTACAGATTTAGGCCGTCAAAGTTTCACATTGCGTGTCCTCAAAAATGTCTTGGATTTGAACTTGTGTGTTTTGAAGGAGTTTGTGTTAATCATTTTGGGATCAATTGTGTTTTTGCCGAAGTTATTTCTGTATAGATCAAAGCAGGTTTTGGAGATTATATTCAGAAAGGAGCTCAAGTAAGGTAATTAGTAACCTTTAAAATAATGAATATTTTTTAAATTTGTACTTGTTTTTTGTTAGCTTAACTGTAATTGTTATCAATAAAATAATTTTTTTTTATTATTTACTTAAGGACAAATTAAAGAAGTTCATTAAAAAATACACTAAAATGCTAAAAATAAAATCACTTGAGATAAAACAAAACTTAATATTCTAGTAGAAGAATTTCAGTTTGAATTAAGCAATCTTTTTAATATTTCAAAAATGGATTTTAGAGCAGAAATTAAGAGCAACTAACAATGATCTAAAAGTAGATAAAAATGATCTAGAATTCTTTAAAGACCAAATGAAGGAAAGGAAAATGTTCATTAAGGAAAATGTTCATTAAGGAAAAAGATGATGCAGCTTACAGAGATAGAACTGAAAAGAGGAGTCTCAGATTTCTAATTATAGAAAAACAAAACCAAATAGAGATTCATAGAGTTCAAGGAAGCCAGGATAGTATATCAAAATGTAGTGAAATTTTAGATAAATTTGACAAAAAACTTATGAAGAAAAAAAAAGGTAAATGTGAACTACTATGTTATTAAAAATAATTTTAATTTATAATCAAGTATTTATTTTATTTCCAGAACAACTTTATTATTAATAGAGGCATATTAACTCAACAACAAATTTAAATAAAAAATTTATTTGTTTAACACTTTTAGATTAAAGAAAATGTTTAAAACAATCATAGAGCTTACTCCTGATGAACTTATAGAAGCAACATTAATTGTGGCAGCAAGGTATAATATTGGAATATAACCTCAGACCATAATTATGTTTGCCATTCTTTCCAAATCTAATTTTGATTTTAAAGAAACATCTCTTCTGTTCACAGAAAACGGTTTCAGATAATTCAGTAGTAACACAGGGAAAATATGCTGGAGCAATTCAATCGCTAAGTGTAAAACTTAACCTCCCTTTAATATAGTTGTTATGCAGGCATCACATATATGAGCTGCATAGGTCTCACTTCATGGAAGTACTCACAGGAAAGACAAAAGGTCCCCATAGAGCATTATATTTAAAGTTAAAAAAAAATGTAACATAGTTTGTACAGAAGTGAACACTCTAAATAATATTGTAAAAATAAGTTGAGATTGCCTAGATGTTGGTTCAGTGTTGTACACTCTTGCAAAATATGCCCTAACTTTCTGTTCAAAAGCTCTGCTCGAAAATACTTTTGCAAGTGGTGATTATAGAAATCTTTACCAGCTTGTTGTTTTTTATCTTGGTGGAAATGTAACTAATTTTTAATTCCATCAACCTTCAAAAGCACTCAAGAAAGAATGATCTTGATGCTTTCAGGGAAAGTCTTAAAATACAAGAGCAATAATTGGTACTTAACTCCTCAGCTTGTTGTGTTAACAATTGGAGATTGTAGCGTTAAGACAATGAAAAAATAAAAATGATAAATAACCTACTTAAATTTCTTATGCCTACATTCCATATTGGGTATCCTCAAATTATTCCAGTTCTTGATTCCGAAACAACACTATCTCTTCTGGTAGGTCCAGAGTCTTGATATCTTTTTAAAATTATTGGAATTTCAAAAAGCGAAGTTGAACAATGGGTTTGCGGTGGAGTAAAATCTTGGGATAATAGTGAAAGTTTTTGCAAGTTCTGTTTATTTGTAAAATATCTCTCTACTACTAATGATTGCGCAGAAAGACGTATCAAGCTTATACAAGACTTTGTAAAGGCATCTACAAATGATGATCAAAGGCAAGATATAATGCTTGTTGCAAAAGATCATGAAAAAATATTACAAGTCAAAATGCCAAAAGATCAACTCACTAAAGCACATACTTTATAACTGTTTTCCTATGCGTTTAATTTACTAAAAAAAAGGTTTTTAACATTGTGATCCATTTTTTTCACTGTAACAGTTGTTTATTTCATTATTTAATTCTGCGAAATAAATTTATAAGTTGGGGTTTTTTTATATTTATTGAAGGAAAATTGTCTAAGTAATATGCGCGTAAAATCGTAAAAAAATATAAATCTCTCTGAATTTATAATTACACATCTAGCAAAGTTGCTAACTTTGGATAAAAATTTTTTATATATTCTATCTTTATAGACCAAATCACATAGTTTGGTGGGTGTAGTCTCTTGATTTTCAAATTTTCATCATTTTTTGGGACACCCTACTCATCACTCATAGAAAAATAAAAAAAAATTTGAAGGAAAAAAAAAAGCAATATTAAGAGGAAAATGAGGGAAAATTTTTTCCGGATATTTTACCCAAACAATAAAATTTGTTTGGTACTTAATACTGTGTAAAATTAATGAGTTTTTTTTTATCTTCTAAAAAATTGTTGTTGTTGTTTTTTTATAAAGATGATGTCCTGAGTAGTTAAGTTAGAGTTCTTACAAAGAATTGTAGGTGGTCTTTTCTTAAAATAAAAGAAAACAAGGTCAAATTCACTTAAATTTGTTACTTAAAAAACATGAAAAATCAAAGGAAAAAATAAAGGTGGTACACTTAAGTACACGTTGGTGTTTCATAATTTTCTGATATTTTTCCACCTTGAGCTTAATAAGACTTATTTTACTTGTTGTAAACAAAGAAACTGTCAAAGAAATCTTAAATCTGAAAAAAATTTCAGTTATCATTTTCTAATTTTTGAGATCGGTTTAGGTCTTAAAACTAGAAAATATAAACTCAGAAAGAAAAAAAAAATTCCCACTTACATGTTTGTTAAGACTATTTTTCCTCCCCATTTATTATATTTAAATAAAAATCTCATCCATCCTTTAATTCCCACCCCACATCCCACATCGTGTTAAGCACCTGAGAGTAACTTGACAGTAATGAAACTGAAACAGCTTGACCACATCAAATTGTTCTTTTAGTTGTTTACTTTTTCTGTTTTCTTGTTAACTTTATGAAAACCGTTCTTGAATTTCAAAAATTTATTTAAATTTTACTTTATATTTTAATTATAAAAATGCAGATGTATATGCTCAATTTTTTTTTTTTTAAATTTTTCTTGAATAATTTAGTTAAAATTATCACAATGAATTGGATTGTCATCTTAAAACAGAAAATAAAAACAATGTCAAATGTGCATCATTAGTATATATATTTAATAAGAAAATTAATCTACTAATGATGAAAATTTAGAATCATAGTAATGATAGAAACTTAAAATCATAGTCTGATTTTTTTTATTTAATGTTTCTAAATATTTTATTAAGTTTTTATAACTATACTAAACAAGTTTTGACTACTGACTAATTTAATTGTAATGAATAATAAACAGTTATTTTTTTTATTGACCAGTGGGGAACAATTAGTTGAGACAATTGGTAAAAAAAAAAATTAATAAAATTATTTACCATCGCTTTCCATCACCATCACTTTCTGCATTTCATTATTTTATCACTTTTTACATGATAGGCCACAACATGTTTTATATGATGGAACATTTATTATTTTATTTTATTTGGCATTTAATCGTTTATATAATTAAGCCTAAAAGCTCATTCATAATCAGAATGTAATAATCATTGGAATATCATAACATAAATAAACTCCTCTACTTTTTCTTGTTTTTTACCTAAAAATATTTTAAAGAAATTAGTTTTAAAATATTATCATAACGGATATAAACACATCTACCTCTGTTTTTTTTTAAATCTAAAAATATTTTAAAGAAACTAGTTCTCACAATAGTAGGCAAGGGACTTCCAGTTAGGCAACATACTGCTATTATGGTAAGTGTTATTGCTAATTCAGGAGATGATGCTTCTAATTTTACGCTATCTTTTTCAATTGTATTCAGAGTTGATAAGAAGTTGTAAATAAAGGAAGAGAAATGATTCTAAAACATACTGGTTACTTGAACTTAAAATTTAGTTTATTTGGTTAGTATATACTAAGCAAATAAACTTGTTAAACTCTTTCAATCAATAAACAAATCAAGATGTAATAAATGAAGGGAGATAAATAAAGGGAATGGGGTGGAAAGAAACAGCATTATGAAACAGCATTAAGGAGGGCAAGAATTTTTATTTCTATAAGTGAGTTAATGTTTTCTAATTTTAGTAGATAACTAAAAATTATTTTTTTTTTAGTTGTGAGGTACAGTTTCTTTGTTCATAACAAGTAAAATCAGGGATCTGCTAAAAGAAAAAAATTCATTAGATTTAATGACTTGCTGCTGTTATACCTAAGGGCTCCAGGTTCAAAAACTAAAAGTTTTAATTTTTTTACCATTAGTAGTCCATAAGCTTTTTTATATTTTTAGAGCTTCTGGATACTAAAAACTAGGAAGAAGTAGTTTGTTTGTGACTTTCAAACTGGAGTCTTTTTTGGGACTCAACATTCCTGAGTAAAATTTAATAAAGGAGGTAGGGGTTCTCGATAAACTCTTGGTGGAATGGAAAATTTTCTGCAATATTAAGCACTTAAGAGTACCACATTTTTTTCATTTAATTTTTTAAAATTCCAGTTTCTTAAGTAACAGTTTTAAGTAAATTTGACCATGTTTTTTTTTTTCTGTTTGAAAAAAGATCACACTCTAATTCTTTGTAACAACTTCTAACTAAACTATTCAGGACAACATCTAAAAAAAATCGAGCTGCTTTGGCATTTTTGTAATTAAACTTGCCACAGTAAAATTGCAATAAAGGTCAAAATTAAAATTTTTTAGGTTGTTTTATTGAATTCCTTGCCTCAAAATATGTGTATATAATATGTAAATAAGTGTACACATTTTCTGCTTTCCATTGCACACACACAGAACAGAAACAAAGACCAAATCCATTTTTTTAAATAGCGGATATTTGTTAGTTCAAGGCAAAGTTTGAATAGTCATATCTTTGAAACCGCTTGGAATTAGATGATAAAATTTTGGAAATATTCATAACTTATTAAAGTCTTTGAGTGGTGTAAAAATCAGTTAAGTCTGAGACTAAAGGTTGCATTTTATAAAAAATTTTTATAAAAAAATGTTTTCACATGGAATTGCCCCATAGCTATTATTTGAGTTTAATAAAACAAAACCAGGAGGGATATGGCCAAAGCTGCATAAATATTGACAAATAAAACAAGACCCCTTTTCATAATTATTAATTTATTTTTAAAATTTGCATTATTTTTTTATTTTTGTGTTTATATATGTAAATGTGCTTAAGTCACGTGCTCTTTCTACATAATTTAAAGGGATAAAGAAAAAATTTGGAAAAATTGATCTTATAGATATATTTATAAAAACTATGGTTTCCATTTTCCTTTATTTTCCTTTTGTATTATGTCAAATTTTGCACTACCTCCTCCCTAAAAAAATTTAAAATTTTTTTTGGGAGGAGGTAGTGCAAAATTTTACATGCAAAAATATTATTTTATCAATACAATTTTCTTTCATCTGGCAATGTAAATGTGGTTGAGTGGATTCTGCTTCTGGCTAGTAAACCGAGGGTTCCAGGTTCGCTTCTCGGTATCAAAATTATTACTTTTTTTTAGTTAATGCACAAAGATTGTTTTTTTGTTGCTGCACACTTTTGGATGAACCCTTAGGAGCAATATAATATTTTAAAATGGTGTAGCAATATCTAAATCTCCTAGTAAATAAGACCCCTTATCATAAGTTTCAATTAAGTATTACTGATAAAATAATTTAAAAACCTACACAAAAATATTGGTATTGGTTTTGTTGCTCCGTTAAAAATTAATCAAGCTAACTTAAGTTAATTTGACCAAAGGCTATTTATATTCAAAAAAGAGGCAGGAGAGTTTTTAGCTGATCTTTTGACACGTCTCCTGAAGAAACCCTCTTTAAGGTTTGTTGCAATATCTGTTACAACAGCTATTATTTTAAGTCTAACTAAAAAGAATACTTGTGTCAATAGTTTTTTTAATTTTGTTGCAAAATTTAGTTTAGAATGTTTGTTCATCTCTCAAGTGTACCAAACTAGCAAAAATTCAATTTCAAAAGTTTTTAGAAATAGTTGACTAAAATTAGCTTTAAAATAAATATAAAACCATTTTAAGATAGTGATATTAAAAATGATAGTCTTAATGAATTTTTGCTTGATTGATATTCTTCTACAACAAAAAAAAATCTAAAAGAAAATCATGTTGACCAGCTTTTCTTCATCAAATAGGCTGGCATAGATGTAAGTTAAATAATAAATGCTAGGTCTCCTTGACTCTACTTATAGAGCTTGCTGTTTCATTATAGAGTTTATTTATAGAGCTTTGCTTTTTTCTATCTCGTTGTTGATGGCTATTATCATTTGATTTGTTAAGAAATCTTAGTTACATGCCTAGTTTGGGCATTTACTTGTATATCAATTTGTTGTGAAATCATGTTTATATTCTCTGAATTTTTATGTGCTTTTATTTAATTCTTTAATCTATCACTTTTTATTTTCTTCTTTATTGTTCTCCTTCTTTCTGAGACTGCACTCTTCTTGATGTTTTTGATCAAATGGATCAAGCCTTTCTTTTTGTCTCTCGACCATTATTTATATAATATGTTGACCAATATTGGCCATTTTAATGTTCATCACAATCAATGACTAGTACCACTGTTCTAAAATTTAAAATTATTTTTATTTAGATTTTGCATAATAAACCACTATTCCATCTATGTAAAATATTTTTCACATTAAAACATATGGATATTATTTAGCATTAGTATAAGTGTTATATAAATAGAATAAATATAGTATAAATAGCATTTATTAGGAAAATTAAAATTAAATAATCTTTTATTGTAATTTTGCAATAATTGCAAATATTGTATAAATATAGTATAAATATTGTTTAGTAAGACAAATAAAAATTAAATAATTTTATTCAAATCATTTGATAAAGATATCAAGTGATAAAGATATCAAGATTCAAATCACTTGATAAAGATATCAAGTGATTTTGATAAGGTTATTTAATTTTAATTTGTCTTACTAAACAATATTTTTAGTGGTTATTTAAATATTTTTTAATATGCGCTGCCATGTATCATTAAATAATTTGTAGTATTGCAAATTTGAGTTATGTAATAATACAAACATTGACTATCAGTTTCCATTATGATCAGCGTGTTCTCAATAAACTAAAATAATTTGTCTTAACAAGTGCAGTAATGCTTATGTTTGTTTATTTCTTGAACAACAATTTGTTTATTTCTTGAAAAAGCAATAATGTTGGCAAATTTTCATACTGCAAAACAATGATGGAAGGAAACCAAGAAATAAAAACACCATATTGAATATTTAACTTTGCATTTGGAAGGCACTTTTCCTAAAGCACATTTTTTAATGGTTTAACTTGGTGGTTTGTTTTTATGGTGTTGTTGTGTTTTTAAATTCAGATAAAAGTGCTTTACGCTTTCTTATTTTTTTTGTCTAACCTGTTATATTTATTATAACAGTTATATAAAAATGTTTTTAAAAAAATGGCTTTAAAATTAGAAAATTTATATTAATCACTGATAAAAATGAAAGTTTTCTGTGTAATCAGGCTTTTAAACTTGTTGACCTATAAAAAAAATTTGTAAATCTTGATTTTTCAAAAATGGTTCATTTCTCACCATAGTATAAAACTTAAAGAAGCATGTTAAAACTTAATTGTCAAGCCACACTAGGATTTTTAGGGGTAAACAGATTTTATCTGTTGACCAGCTTCGCAGCTTCAAATTTGGAGCACTTTGTTATGGCTTAGGGTTTATTAGTAGTAATAAGACAATTGCTTGGACTATTAAATAGTGTACTATCTGTGAATTGTATTATCTGAGCATTGAGTACTATCTGTGCATTGAGTCAAGTTCTTTAACAAATCCAAAAATGAGTACAAAAGTACCAAAAGCTATAAAACACAAAAAACCATCGTTATCACCAAGTTCTTTAAATTTATGGTTCACTAATATTTGTGGTCTTCATAGTAACTTTTCTATTGAATCTTATCTCTTGCTAAGTTTAACAGTCCTACTTTGTGAGACTAATTTGAGTTTAGCTATCTTATCTTGTGATCTTAGTGTTGATGGTTATCTTCTTTTAATTTTTAAAGACTCCCATTGTCACATGCTTGGCCTATGCTGGTGTATTCCTAAGAATTTACCCATTTGCCTGGAAACTAGATTTAAGTTCACAGACTATTCTTTTATTTGCTTTTTGTTTAGCACCACTTTACTTTATCACTTTTCTCTTTGTTCTGTATTGCGCTTCTTCATCTCAATACTGCATTCTTTTAAATGTTATTTCTGATCAAATTGGCCAACCCATTTTTATCATCTTTATCCTTCAGCACATGTCGTTGTAGTTAATGACTTTAATGCTTATCACACTGAATGGCTTGGCTCTAATTTCAGCGACTCAGTTGGCGTTAAGGCCCACAACTTTTGCCATTCTTAATCTCTAACACAAATAGTCATTCACCTTCTCTACCTGACTTATGCCTTGTTTCTGATTCTTGTGAGTGCTCATTTTTTCTGCATTCACCCTTTGATGCTTCTGATCACGGTTTGATCTTTCTAAAACTATTACCTCATTCTTCATCATCAGAATCCCCCTATCATCCTACCTCTTATAAGTACTTTAAAGCTGACTAGGACTCTTTAAGTGATTTTTTTCATGATGGCCCTTGAGTAGGAATCTTTTGTCTTCCTGCTGACAAATGTGCTTCTTATATTACTTCTTAGATTCAGGCTGGCCTGGAATCTTTTATTCCTTCTTGACAATTTCCTATCGTAATCATTACTTTCATATCTATCAGCAAAACAATTCTCTAGAAAACAGACATCTGTTTACTATTGCTAGACACAATTGTAAAAAGGTTTTGTCTAACGCCAAATTCTTAGGTAATGAAATCTCGTATTTTATCACAAAAATTAGGCTCTCGTGACATCTGGAGAAACTTTAATAGCATCAATAATAAGGGAAAATCTGTTATTTCACCTCTCTTGCATGGTTCAGACTTTGTCACCTCACCTAAAGACAAAACTGAATTGTTTGCTAAGAACTTTTTATCAATATCATCTCTCGATTTCACTAGTTACATTCTACCTGATATAGCCGTCAAACATGTTGATCCATTGCTTGATATTCATATCACTCCAGGACAAACAGGTTGATCCATTGCTTGATATTCATATCTTTCCAGCTTCTGTATCTTAAGTGTTTTCCTCCTTAGACTCGTCTATAACTTGTGGTCTGGGCAGCAAACATGTTATAGTCTGACAGAATTGTTCTCCAGAGTTGTAGTCTATACTTTCAAAACTATTTAACAAGTGCTTATCAGAGTCTTGTTTTCCAGCCTTTTTACAAAGCGGTATCTGTTATTCCTATTTTCAAAAATTCTGGAAAACGATCTAACTACTGTCCTAGTAGTCTTCTTACTATCATAAGCAAGGTTTTTAAGTCTTTAATTAACAAACATTTGATCTCTTATCTCGAATCTAATAACTGACTTTCTGATCATCAATATGGATTTTCAGGCCTCGGCAGGAAGCGAGAGCTTCAGCTCTTGCGCTTGCCCACACTCCCCTAAAACGTTTAACGGGAGCAATTTACAGCTCTCGCAAAAGTATTTTTTTTCCTCTCAAAAGTATAGTTATGATTGTAACTAAAATAAAAAAAGGAAAGTCAAAAAAATTTAATTAACTGGATAGTAAACAGGCACGGTTTTTGCCAAAAAAAATTTTTATGTTTAAAGAATTTTTCATGTTGCAATAAATGACGCTTGTTATGTGTATATTATTGTAACATTAATGTTGCAAACATGCTTGTAACAAGTATAAAACCAAATTTTGTATTTAATAAGCAATTTTTATATAAATAAACATCTCTCGTAAAAAGCAGTTTAGAGGAACAGCTTAAGAGAGCTTTTCTCCGCTCTTGTGCTCGTTTACTCCCGTCGAGGCATGGATTTTGATCTTCTTGCTCTACTGCTGATTTTTTAACTTTAATACCCGATATGTTTTATCATGCATTAGATGTGTAGAGATTAATGGTATTGCTCTCAACATTTCTTAAGCCTTTGATAAAGTTTGGCATGATAGTCTTATAGTTATAAGGTAACAAGGTAACAAATAAGGTAACAAGATAATTGAATCCTTCCTTTCTAATTGTAGTATAAAAGTTGTCCTAGATGGACACCACTCGTCTTCATTTCCTGTAACTTTAGGAGTTCATTAAGTGCTATCCTAGGCCCTTTACTTTTTATAGATTACGTTAACGATATTCCAGAATTTCTCACATCTAAAGTGGCATTGTTTGCTGATAATACTACCATTTATACTTGTCTTGATAAGAAGTCAACACTCTAATTGGATAGAGATTTTTGTAATTTGAGCTTAAAAAAGATCTCACTTCTGCTACAGCATAGGGCTCTCAGTGGCTGGTGAACTTTAACTCAGTTTTAAACTCAATTTTTTTGCAATAATCTAGATCTCGCTATTTTTATGAACGGTAATGTATTCGATGAGTCATCTACTTGTTATCTTCTAGATTTAACTCTTACTTCAGAAACCATATATCAAATCAATTGCATCTTTATTGTGCTAGTCACATCCATCCTTATATGGAATACTTCAGAGTATATATGGAATACTTCAGAGTATATATGGAATACTTCAGAGCCATATTCAAAGTGGATCTTCGAATGATGCCCTTTCTCTTTCAGACAAGGTACAAAAATACATTGTTAACATAGTTGGACCTGCAATTGCAGCCAACCTTTAACCACAAGTCACATCATTGTAATATTGCTTCTCTTTCTCTTTTTTATATATACTATAATGGGCACTACTCTAAAGAACTTCTTTTGTGCTGTCTACTAATATTGATTTTCTTATTACTCAACATTCAATTATGTCTCATACTTTTATTGTGACTGTTTTAAAGTCCTCTAAAAATTCTTATTCGTTTAGTTTTCTGCTAAATTGCTTTAAGATATTTCTTTTTAAACTTAAATCATGCCAAAAGTAACTCAAAATATTAAACATGAAAAACCTTTTCCACCTTTAAACTGTTTTTATATATATTTTATAAATATTTGTGGTCTGTAAAGAAACTTTCCATCAGTTGAATCTCACCTCTTGCAAAATTCACCAGACTTGCTTGCTCTTTGTGAGATTAATTTAAATCTACCATTCCTTTTTCAGATCTTAGTGTTGATGTTTACTATCCTTTGACTCTAATAGTCACATGCTATGTTTGGGGCTAATAAATATACATCAAATCTCCTATTTGTTGTGAAATCAGGTTTGAATCCTTTGATCATTCTTTTATGTGCTTCCACTTAGTGCCTCTACATAACTTCTGCATTTCTCAATCTTTTACTCAGTTAACTTTGTGACTTTTTTTCCAAACAATCCTAATAATTTACCTTCACTCCTTGATTTGTGTCTTGTCTCTGACCCTAGCTTGTGTTTAAGATATGTAAGATATAAGATATGCTTTAAGATATGTATATCAGATAAAGCAATTTGCCTTAATACAGAACATGTTATTAATTATAACCCGTCTAAAAAAAAAAAACAATCAACATGAGAGTAGATCAAAACCAAAAATCAAAATTACAACATCATTTTTTATTGAGCAAGATTGTTGCATTATCTATGCAAAGGTTAGTCATTTTTTAATTCAACAGATAGCTTATGTGTTAATATTTTGTGAACAAGATTGAACAGATTAGTTTTTTAATTACTACTTTCTGTAAAAATATTAATCTTTAGATAGATTCCCTTATAACGAAGACTCCATTTTTTTTTGAAAGGTTATAGTTGCTAATAAAGCTAAGTAGCATTTGTAAAAATTAGATTCAAGTAGCTATTCTCTCTAATGATCTCATGTGAGTACTGGCAGCAGGACCATCGAGACTTTGTAAAAAGATGAAAAAATAGGATTAAAATGTTTTTTATTTGCACAGCTACTGTACAGCTTTTAATAAATATTTTTCTGTAAACACAATCTCTGAATAATCCCGCAACTGCTCATAAAAACTATTAAATCAATTTACTTTTTTGAACTAAACAGAGAGTGCAGTATTCTTGTTATCAAATAGTAATCAAGTAAACTTACTAATGTAAATTTTATACTGAAAAGTTAGTTTTTCAAGACACTAGGCACTTGTTTGAACACTTTACATATCTTGGGTACAAAATCAATTTGTTTTGTGCACACCAAAATTTTTGTTTTCAAGATAAAACACAAAAAGACAACATAATAATAAAATAACATAAATTTCAATTAAAATAGAATGTTTAAACATAATTAAGTTTAATTTAAAAAAACTTTTGTTTATTTTATTACTAGATTATGGAAAAGCTGTATCTATTGGCTACGATTACAAAGAACTAAACATAGATGTAAACAGTTACTTTGATGTTGTTCCTGTCAATGTTGTTAATCCTAATCTTTTTTATTGTCATGTTGTTCAAAATGCCTTGGAGTTTAAGAAATTAACAGAAACAATTAATGAGTTTTATCAATCAAAAGATTTTGTTGATCAAAATGTTTCATGGAAAGAAAAAATGCCATGTGTTGCATTATTTTCTGGTAAATATTTAGTTACATTTTTTTTATGTCATTATTATATTTTTAATGTCTATTTTCTGTTTGACAGTTAAGTTTTGACTGACAAACATGAAAAATATTAATAAATATTACTTTAATTGTATTAATATGAGTTATTCGTAATATGTGTAAGAAAAACAAATATAGTTTATATTAATGGTTCTAACATAAGAAACATTACCATGCTGATGTGTCTTTTGTTTTATGGTTATTCAGCCCTCAGAATTAGGGTTGGCGTTTGACAATGTCGACACCTAGCTGCCGACTGAGCAAAAAAATTGCTAACCTCGTTTTTATGTTTTATGGTAAAACCTTTCTGTTAATTTTTTTTTTGCCAACCTCTAGTTTAAGGTCCCAAAAGATTACCGACCTTATTTTTTCTAATTCCAAGGCCTGATTATTAATTTGTGTTTTTAAAATAATTTGTTTAGAGGATCAAACTTGGTGTCGTGCTTCAATAATTTCAACAAATCAAAATTTATTTGAAGTTTTATATGTTGATTATGGTAACACTGGAACAGTTTCCAATACAAATTTGTTTCCGATATATGAAGAATTTATTAAATTACCTGTGCAAGTTTTTCCATGTTCACTAGTTGATATTTTACCAATACAAAGTTCTTGGCATATGGAAGCCATTGAAAGTTTTCAGAATTTTGTGTTGGATAAACATTTAGGCGCATTTGTGAAAGAAAAGTGTATGTTATTTAATCTGTTTTTTAAGTTATGTTTTTGTTATACAATACTTTTATGTTTTTACTTTTTTCTACCGGGTAATGCGGAACTATAAATTAATTTATGCCAAAATATAAACTAAAAAATGCAGAAATATAAATTAAAACAAGAAAATCAAAATTTAAATAATCAAAAATCAAAATATAAATAAGAAAGAATGAAATTAAAGTAAGAAATAAAAAAAATACCCTGTAATTTACAATTACAGAGTTTTTTATAATTTCTTATTTTAATTTCATATTTTCTTATTTGTATTTTCTTATTTTGATTTTCTTGTTTTAATTTATATTTCCCAATAACTTTATATAGTCAATTTTAATAGTTTATATTTCCAAAGTTCTGAAGGGTTAAAGTTTGGGGGAAAAAACTAGACAAATTAAAATGTTTAGAGCATGCAGTGACAGATACAGTAAAAGGATGAGACTTTGCTGAATGACAAGTCAAAAAAGAATGAGTTTTGGTTAATGGAACTAGAGATGATAGCAGCAATCATAATTGTATTTGTAGAAAAAGGAATGAATTGCAACTTTACAACCATTGGTAGTAAATGTCCAGGTTGATATTTGACCAGGGTTGGGTTTGATAAAATATAGCCGGGGCCGGGTTTGTGATTGGGGTTGCATAAACATTTATACATCCTTAAGTATATTTTTTTTAATTAAAAATTCATGATATATTTTGTATATATATGCATATATATATAACATGTTCATCATAATCATTATTTTCATCATCATCATTATCATCATCATCATCATCAACAGGATAAAAGAAGGCTAAAGCCTGATAATGATGCTCATCATCATCATAATCATCATCATCAGGCTTTAGCCTTCCTCTTTTATGCTGTTTCTCTAATATAAACAATCTAGAGCTTTTTTTTTTCTTTACTAAAGCTCATTCATACAATAGGTAAGGTACTCTCTTCAAATTTTCTTATTTCTATCACAATCATTTTCTACTGAAGCTGCTACCTTTCTACATGCTGATACCTAAACTACTTTAATTTTTTCTGACAAACGTTGTTCGATACAACGTTTTTTCTAATCTGTTTAAGATTATGCCTCCTTTTCTTGTCTTTCTAATGTCACATCACACATCCATCTGATCATCTTCTCTTTCGGCAAATACTACACCATATAAATACTAAAGTTTATATAACAATGAAAGGATGTTGTATACCAGCATTTAAATATATAGCAAACATGTATGTTTATATTCATAATATGCATAAAGTGCATCTTAGAAGCGTTAATTACTTCTTTTCAATTTTAAGTCAAGCCTCATTCTTATCCAGATTTTTCACCATCTTGACCAGTTGCTTTATTAAACATTAATCATTTTTTTAATTCTTTTTTACAAGAACATCTCTCTTAAGAACAAATGTCCTTTTATTATTGCAAGAAGCCTATGTAAAAACCTGCTGTCTGCTGTTAAGCTGTGTATTCTCATTTTACCTTTACACAACCTTTAGCCTTTACTCAACCAAGAGCCCCAAGACATGGGATTTTTAAGTCGCAGTTTGTTTCTACTAGCATTTGCTTAGAAAATAAAAAGCAAACCCTACTAGGCACCAAGGCATGGGACATACTGTGTTACATGAATACCAGTAGCAGGGTGATCATAATGATCCTGAACCTGACCTAGAATAAATTTAAAACACTCAATTTGAAATTTTAATTTGGTGTGAACTTTTTTTTAAAGGATATTGAAATAACTTTTTTTTTTTTTTTTTGGTTGTAATTATTTATTAAAGTGTTTATTATTATAGCTTGACATAATTTTGTTTTTGACTAAATTTACAGTTTGTGTTAAAAAACAGCTCTTAAAAACTCTTTGTTATTAAAAATGACAAAATTGATTACACTTTATGTAAAAACCATTAAATTTAATTGAGAGAGCTAAATAAATTTTATTGTTTTTTAAAAAAAACACAAAAATGTAGCAATAAATTTCACTTGATTAAATAATCTATACTATTCATTTTTTTTGAGAAAGAGAACGCGCATAAAAGGGTTACAGCTTGCGCTCTCTTTTTTGTTCGGATATTATATCCAAATATAATTATTTGTCTTCTAATAAACTATGTTATATTGTTATATATTATATTGTTAAAACTGGAATGTTGGACCCTCTCTATCTGCTAAGCTTCCCATCATTTTAAAGTTGCATCTCTTTCTTCTTTCTACAAATACTAGCATGGTCGCTGCTCAAAGGAGCTCTCATCTCTAGTTCCATCAAATAAAACTCATTCTCGCTTGACTCGCCATTCAGCAAAGTTTCATTTTTTTTACTGTATCCAGGTTTGGACAGGAATGGGAAATGGAATGCGCATTGCAACTAACCACACTTATAATTTTTTTTTTCTTTACAATTTGACCATGGCGGTTTTAATGTTTTAACAATTTAAATGCTATAAAAAAAATTGTTAAGTTATAACTTTTAATTGTTGATCTTTTCTAAAGTTTTTACTTTAAGCGAAGACTTTATTTTTTAGTTTTAGAAGTTTTTATTTTTAGGCTTTAAGTAAAATAAAAAGTAAATATAGTCATTGTTTAAATTAAGCGTATTTTGTGTAAATTAACAAATGTTATATTTAAATTTTTTTTCATTTAGGCATGTTTTTTAAATATAATAATTTGTGTGAAACTATTTTTCCACGTTTATCTAAAAATCTTTTGAAAGATCATTTTTAAGTTATTTTAAATTATGAATAAGTTAAATTAAATCTTCGGTTGCAATGGAATGATTTATTTGCTTTATTTTTTTTGTTTCTATTTTTACAAAGAATTAAAACTTTTTTTTTAACTTGACTAACTAATTAGAGCATGAAATGAATAAAAATTACTATTTTAAAGGCTACAATATTTTTTTAAACTTTTATTTTGTGCAACTTTTTAAAAATAATAAATGTTTATACAATTTAAAAAAGTAATGTATATATAACACTTTTTAGTAATTTAAATAAATTTTGTTAATTCCTTAAACAATGATTAGAAGTAATTTGTAAAAGTGTTTTGCTTAACTTTAATAAAAAGCTTCAAAAGATTAATTTTTAGTAATTTATTTTAAACGCATTTAAAAATGTAACAAAAAGTAATTTTTGCTTCCATTTTAATTTTTTGAGTTTTATTTTAGTGCTGTAATATTTTTTTTTTTGTAAGGAATTGTTTTCTTTTTTCATTATTATTTTAATTTTCTTCATAGTTTAAGTTAAGCTTGCATTTCTTTTTTCAGCACATTTTAAAATGTTTAAAAGTTATCTAAACATCTAAACACTCGTGGTCAAGCTGTCAAAAATAAAATCATTTGCGTGGTCAGCAATAGCACTCGATCGCGCACCATTCCTGTCCAAGCCTGAGTATCTGTCCCTGCATGCTCTAAAAACTATTATTTGTCTATTTTTTTACTTACACTTCAACCCTTTGGAACTCTCTCCCATCTTCATGTTTTCCTACTTCATTCCACCTTCAACTTTTTAAGTCTTCTACCAACCGTTTCCTTGCTCTATTGTTTTTTTCTTCTTCTAGTAACTCTCAATTTAATAGTAGCTGCTTGCTGCCTAGTTGGGAGTGAGTTAGAATTAAAAAAAAAATGTTCATTTAACAATTAGTAACATTTGTTTAATGAATAGTTTAAAAAATATTAATAACTTAATTATACTACTAATGTCACCAGTTACATAAATTATGTGCAATGTTAACATTTTCTCATTATAAATATGTCATTATTAATTATAATATATAAAATTTTTATTATAAATATGTGATTATTAATTAATATTTATTAATATCTCATTATTAATTAATATTTATCTTTCTTTTCTTTAAACTACCTATTCAACTATTTATTTCTATATTGCATTTTGAATTTAAGAAATTTAAAGTAATTGTCATTGTTTAAAAAAAATTATTAAAGAATTAAATTTCTTCATCCAATTCAATTCCTAAAAAAGTTTAAAACCTAAACTTCTAATATCACCAAGGAATGTAGATAATGTGATTTTGTGCCAAAAAAAAATGCCACCCTAAAAGATAAGTAATGGTAAAAACAGCAGCAAAAATTTTGGGAACATTTAATGTACTCCAATAACTCAATGGAATGGAGTTTTTAGTTCAATTTTAGATTTTAAAAAATTATCTTTTTAGGTAACAATATATATTCGATAGTTCTCTATGATACACGAAGTTCACCTGAAATCAATTTAAGTCAATGGCTCTTACAAAACAATTATGCTGTTACATCGGATAATTCAATTTCTAACATTGTACCATCAAACATAGAAAAAATTTATGTTACTGCTGCTGTAAGTTCAACAGAGTTATATGCTCAGTTAGAAAGAATGAAAAATGATTTGCACGAATTAATGAATAATATTAATAACTTTTATTCTAATTTAAAACCTGCTGAAATGTCTATTTCTACACCAATGATTGGACAGTACTGTTGTGCAAAGTTTACAGAAGATGATGTTTGGTACAGAGCAGTTGTTGAGAAGCTCAATGGAAATATTGTTGGTGTGTTGTATATTGATTATGGAAATAGAGAGTACTTGTCTGTTAGTCGTATTAAAAGATTAGAATCAAGTTTTTTACCTTTTCCGAAATACGCGCTTTTCTGTCATGCTTCATTAGACACTGCAGAGTTATTAGATAAAGTATTAAGTGTTGAGTTTATTACAAAGAGTGTTCCATTTGAAATAAAACTAAATGAAGCTGACTATCAGGAGTTGTTGATAAATAATGATAGAGTTTCACTTAAAAACATTGTTGAGTTACCTCCAATCAGTATTGCTGTTGGTCGTTATGAAGCCATATGTTATGCTGTAGAATCAGCAACTAAAATCAATTGTCAACTTACAAATTTTTTATGTGATATTGATAAAATTATGTATGAAATTGCTACTGTTGCTGATTTAGCACCTGTTCTTTCAAACCCTGTTATTGGGCAATTGTGTTTGGCTAAGTATTGTGTTGACGAATCGTGGTATAGAGGGAGAGTTGTTTCAACTGAAAAAGATATTGTTGTTGAGTTCATAGATTTCGGAAACAAAGATGCTGTGCCATTAAAAGATATTAGAGTTTTTCCAGAAATATTTGCTAATGTGCCACAAGCTTATGTATCTGTCGTTTTACATGATGTAAGCATTTTAGACATTGATGTTGTGGCTACAAAAAAGTGGTTGGAAATTTCGTTTTTGGAAGCTATTTTACAGTTAGAAGTTCAGGAAGTTCTTGATGCCACAACTGTTAGTGCCTTTGTTTTTGAAAATGGCAAATCAGAACATATTAATGATCAAGTTTATGAATTACATGCTTTACCTGAAAATATTTCAAACTCTTTGCAAGAGCAAGCTGCCGTATTACCTCCACCTTTTATTTCAGATGTAACAAACTCAAGTAATATCAGTTTGCCTCCAATCGGTATTGCTGTCGGTCGTTATGAAGCCATATGTTATGCTGTAGAATCAGCAACTAAAATCAATTGTCAACTTACAAAATTTTTATGTGATATCGATAGAATTATGCATGAAATTGCTGTTGTTGCTGATTCGTTGTCTGTTCTTTCAAATCCTGTTATTGGGCAATTGTGTTTGGCTAAGTATTGTGTTGACGAATCGTGGTATAGAGGGAGAGTTGTTTCAACTGAAAAAGATATTGTTGTTGAGTTCATAGATTTCGGAAACAAAGATGCTGTGCCATTAAAAGATATTAGAGTTTTTCCAGAAATATTTGCTAATGTGCCACAAGCTTATGTATCTGTCGTTTTACATGATGTAAGCATTTTAGACATTGATGTTGTGGCTACAAAAAAGTGGTTGGAAATTTCGTTTTTGGAAGCTATTTTACAGTTAGAAGTTCAGGAAGTACTTGATGCCACAACTGTTAGTGCCTTTGTTTTTGAAAATGGCAAATCAGAACATATTAATGATCAAGTTTATGAATTACATGCTTTACCTGAAAATATTTCAAACTCTTTGCAAGAGCAAGCTGCCGTATTACCTCCACCTTTTATTTCAGATGTAACAAACTCAAGTAATATCAGTTTGCCTCCAATCGGTATTGCTGTCGGTCGTTATGAAGCCATATGTTATGCTGTAGAATCAGCAACTAAAATCAATTGTCAACTTACAAAATTTTTATGTGATATCGATAGAATTATGCATGAAATTGCTGTTGTTGCTGATTCGTTGTCTGTTCTTTCAAATCCTGTTATTGGGCAATTGTGTTTGGCTAAGTATTGTGTTGACGAATCGTGGTATAGAGGGAGAGTTGTTTCAACTGAAAAAGATATTGTTGTTGAGTTCATAGATTTCGGAAACAAAGATGCTGTGCCATTAAAAGATATTAGAGTTTTTCCAGAAATATTTGCTAATGTGCCACAAGCTTATGTATCTGTCGTTTTACATGATGTAAGCATTTTAGACATTGATGTTGTGGCTACAAAAAAGTGGTTGGAAATTTCGTTTTTGGAAGCTATTTTACAGTTAGAAGTTCAGGAAGTACTTGATGCCACAACTGTTAGTGCCTTTGTTTTTGAAAATGGCAAATCAGAACATATTAATGATCAAGTTTATGAATTACATGCTTTACCTGAAAATATTTCAAACTCTTTGCAAGAGCAAGCTGCCGTATTACCTCCACCTTTTATTTCAGATGTAACAAACTCAAGTAATATCAGTTTGCCTCCAATCGGTATTGCTGTCGGTCGTTATGAAGCCATATGTTATGCTGTAGAATCAGCAACTAAAATCAATTGTCAACTTACAAAATTTTTATGTGATATCGATAGAATTATGCATGAAATTGCTGTTGTTGCTGATTCGTTGTCTGTTCTTTCAAATCCTGTTATTGGGCAATTGTGTTTGGCTAAGTATTGTGTTGACGAATCGTGGTATAGAGGGAGAGTTGTTTCAACTGAAAAAGATATTGTTGTTGAGTTCATAGATTTCGGAAACAAAGATGCTGTGCCATTAAAAGATATTAGAGTTTTTCCAGAAATATTTGCTAATGTGCCACAAGCTTATGTATCTGTCGTTTTACATGATGTAAGCATTTTAGACATTAATGTTGTGGCTACAAAAAAGTGGTTGGAAATTTCGTTTTTGGAAGCTATTTTACAGTTAGAAGTTCAGGAAGTACTTGATGCCACAACTGTTAGTGCCTTTGTTTTTGAAAATGGCAAATCAGAACATATTAATGATCAAGTTTATGAATTACATGCTTTACCTGAAAATATTTCAAACTCTTTGCAAGAGCAAGCTGCCGTATTACCTCCACCTTTTATTTCAGATGTAACAAACTCAAGTAATATCAGTTTGCCTCCAATCGGTATTGCTGTCGGTCGTTATGAAGCCATATGTTATGCTGTAGAATCAGCAACTAAAATCAATTGTCAACTTACAAAATTTTTATGTGATATCGATAGAATTATGCATGAAATTGCTGTTGTTGCTGATTCGTTGTCTGTTCTTTCAAATCCTGTTATTGGGCAATTGTGTTTGGCTAAGTATTGTGTTGACGAATCGTGGTATAGAGGGAGAGTTGTTTCAACTGAAAAAGATATTGTTGTTGAGTTCATAGATTTCGGAAACAAAGATGCTGTGCCATTAAAAGATATTAGAGTTTTTCCAGAAATATTTGCTAATGTGCCACAAGCTTATGTATCTGTCGTTTTACATGATGTAAGCATTTTAGACATTGATGTTGTGGCTACAAAAAAGTGGTTGGAAATTTCGTTTTTGGAAGCTATTTTACAGTTAGAAGTTCAGGAAGTACTTGATGCCACAACTGTTAGTGCCTATGTTTTTGAAAATGGCAAATCAGAACATATTAATGATCAAGTTTATGAATTACATGCTTTACCTGAAAATATTTCAAACTCTTTGCAAGAGCAAGCTGCCGTATTACCTCCACCTTTTATTTCAGATGTAACAAACTCAAGTAATATCAGTTTGCCTCCAATCGGTATTGCTGTCGGTCGTTATGAAGCCATATGTTATGCTGTAGAATCAGCAACTAAAATCAATTGTCAACTTACAAAATTTTTATGTGATATCGATAGAATTATGCAAGAAATTGCTGTTGTTGCTGATTCGTTGTCTGTTCTTTCAAATCCTGTTATTGGGCAGTTGTGTTTGGCTAAGTATTGTGTTGACGAATCGTGGTATAGAGGGAGAGTTGTTTCAACTGAAAAAGATATTGTTGTTGAGTTCATAGATTTCGGAAACAAAGATGCTGTGCCATTAAAAGATATTAGAGTTTTTCCAGAAATATTTGCTAATGTGCCACAAGCTTATGTATCTGTCGTTTTACATGATGTAAACATATTAGATATTGATGTTGTAGCTACAAAAATGTGGTTGGAAGCTTCGTTTTTGGAAGCTATTTTACAATTAGAGGTTCAGGAAGTACTTGATACCACAACTGTTAGTGCCTTTGTTTTTGAAAATGGCAAACCAGAACATATTAATGATCAAGTTTATGAATTACATGCTCTACCTGAAAATAGTTCAAACTCTTTCCAAGAACAAACTACAATATTATCTCCTACTATTCTAAATGTAACAGGCTCAAGTAATATTAGTTTACCTCCAATCAGTATTGCTGCTGGTCGTTATGAAGCCATATGTTATGCTGTAGAATCAGCAACTAAAATCAATTGTCAACTTACAAAATTTTTATGTGATATCGATAGAATTATGCATGAAATTGCTGTTGTTGCTGATTCGTTGTCTGTTCTTTCAAATCCTGTTATTGGGCAGTTGTGTTTGGCTAAGTATTGTGTTGACGAATCGTGGTATAGAGGGAGAGTTGTTTCGACTGAAAAAGATATTGTTGTTGAGTTCATAGATTTCGGAAACAAAGATGCTGTGCCATTAAAAGATATTAGAGTTTTTCCAGAAATATTTGCTAATGTGCCACAAGCTTATGTATCTGTCGTTTTACATGATGTAAACATATTAGACATTGATGTTGTAGCTACAAAAATGTGGTTGGAAGCTTCGTTTTTGGAAGCTATTTTACAATTAGAGGTTCAGGAAGTTCTTGATGCCACAACTGTTAGTGCCTATGTTTTTGAAAATGGCAAATCAGAACATATTAATGATCAAGTCTATGAATTACACGCTTATTCTTAGCAGGTTAATACTGTTGCATATTTTTCAATATCATCAAATTAAAAAAAAAATAGTTATATCTTGTTTTAGTATTTATGTTGTCGCGGAAATGTTGAGAAAATGCGTTTTGACGACATTGAAGTTTCCATCGAAATGCTATCAAAATGTCCTAATAACTTATATTAGGGATTTTAAATTTTTACCCGTTGGGTTTATCAACTTTTAGTTATTGATTACTAGGAAACATTCATTTTTACAATTACCTTAAAGTATACTTGCTATCTATGTTACGATAAGCGACGATTATGAAGATTGCAAAAGAATCAAACATATAGAAATATTTTTTCTTTTTCTCTCGGCATTGGTTGATATTTACTAGGTGGACTTAAATTTTAATGGCGTTAGCCGAACGATTGACGGATAGCTTTTTCAAGATCTTGTTTATTCGTTATAGTTGTGTATTTAGTTTTTAAATGATTTGATTGGTCTAAAGATTATTTAGAATGCAATTTTGTAGAAGTTTCATAAAAAATATATATTTACTTTTTATTAATTTAAATATATTTATTTTGTTACCAATGTATGTATTTTGATACTCCCTCCTCCTCCCCAATTTATTAATTTTTTCTTGTTATCAACCAAAAACTTTGTCTCCAAACTAAAAAAAAGGAAATTGTGAAAATCGGCCTTAAAAACTAGAAAATAATTATTTCAGTCACTGATAAAAACAAAAACTTTCAGTGTTAAACAGGCTTTAAGAATAATATATTTCGATTTGTCGAAAATCAGCTTTTGGTTTTTTATTTCTCACCAAATTATAAAACTTAAACCATCATATTAAATCTTATTGAAGTTATGATAAAATTGCTGTTAGAAAATGCACATTTGACCGCAAGATACGCTAGAATTAAGAGTTTTATGCGTGTTTTGTAAAAAGTATTACTTAGGATTTCGAAACTAAAATTTTTTATCAAAAATGCTTATATTGTAAAATGAAAACTGGACCGTTCCCTCTTTAAGAAATAACCGCAATGCATTTTAGTCTTGGTATTCACCAAAAATAAACAAACGTTATTATGTTAGGATTAAACACAGTTGTTAGCTATGAAAGCAATTTGAAACATGATTCAAATGTTATTGAAGCAGTTTTTTTTGTAATAGTTTTGACCATTTCTCAACTAGTATTTCGAAAAATAGCTAATCTAAATAAGATAGATGCTGAAGAAGATGTACAGGAGCAAACAAGATCAAGATGTCTTTCTTTGCCACCTAATTCCTAATAAGCCAAGTAAAAGTACACTTAATAGACGATATTTCTACAAGTTTTGGAGCAAGAGGTGCTTTAAAACAAAGCCTCTGGGTATTCGCTGTTTAAAAAGAATTTTGTTAACTTAATAGTTAAGTCAATGTTGAAATAAATTATTTTCTTGTAAGAGCTAATGTTTCAACCTCAATGGAAAAAAAATCACCACCTTATTTATATACGCATTGTCGAAAAGAAGGGGATGTTTTATATGCTAAATGTAAATGTAATACTGGTATGGAAGGCTGCTGCAAACATTGCTGCAGTATTATTTCAATTAAATTACCAAGTAATTAAATTTAATTTCTATTTTATATTCCATTCGATCATACACAGAAGTATTGCATTAATGGATGGTTCCTGCTGCAAACAAAAATTTAGAGACAATTAAACTTTACATTTTATTTTATGAAAAGAGTGATTTTAAAAAAGATTGAAGAAACTCACAAAAGCGCCTTTTTGTATCGAATAATGGAGACTTAAAACAAAGTATCCTTATTAACAAAAAAAGAATTTATATCTGAAGCTTGCTAAGATCAAAAAAATTTTTCTGTTGTTATTAATAAAACGATTTAACGAAATCGTATTTATTTTAATCATTCAATTTTATTCATTTAATCATTCATTTAATCATTCAATCATTTAATTAATTCAAATCATTTTAATCATTCAAAATGATTCATTGTTAAGGTATTATGGCATTATAAGAGATTAAATCTTTGGATTTTAAATTTCATAAAAAACACTGGAAAAAAAAAGGTAAAATTTAGTTGATTTAATAAAAGATTATATATTCAAATATTTGAAAATATATTTGTGATTTATATTTATTTATCTGAAACAAGTTTTTCAAAATGTTCTTTATTGATTTATTGTTCTATTTACGTGAATACGAATAGTAGCAATTTTTCTAATTTAGTTTTTATCTTTAAGGCTTAGTTGAACTTTTACATTTAGCAGTGTTTGTTTAATAAAACACTTAACAAAAATTTTGGCTCAATTTAATGCTATTCCGAGTAATTCTTTGCCTGTATTTTTATATTTATATAAAAAATACAGACTGTATTCGAAAAAAATAGTTGAGTGTAATCTAAAATTACCATTGTTTATTTGTATTTTTCCTTAAAGCATTTTTACATTGTTCTCTTTACAATTTGTTTTTTTTTTTCCAAATTAATAGCATACGCATTTAAGAACGCAAAAATCAGTTCATGTCACTATAATTCTACTAACGTGACTAGAGGATCTCAAAATGTAATGCCATTTCTACTAAAAGGTAAAGTCAAAATCTTGCAAATACTAAAAATAGTTCAGACTCAGAACTGATTATACAACATACAGGGAAAAGGTTGTTCTTCCTACTTTACCTTATTGTAGTTAAAATCTGTTGTTTTTTTAATTTGGCTCCCAAAATTTAAGTTTGCTTGCAACATATTCTAAATATTTTAGTAAAGCATTAAAGAGGTCGTATGGTTTAATGCCAGTAAAAATTAAAAAGTGCACTTAATTATGTTTAAACTTGTTAACTGTAAATTTTGAATGTGTGTTTTTAAGTTCATTGTAATTTTTTTCATTTCTTTTTTTTTAATTTTTACAGTTTAGCTTTTTCTTTAAAGCAATAGTTTAACCCAATGAGAAATAAAAAGATCGAAATTATTTCTACTATTTTAAGATAGCCATTTCTTACTTTTTTGGGGGGATGAAAGATAATGATAAACTATTGTTTTTGAGTGAGTTATTGCAGCATAATTAAACACAGAAAGTTATGCCACCGCGGTATTTTAATGTTATTGTTGGCTCAACAGTAATATTTTTTTTGATGAAATCAGTTATCATAAAGTTTATCTAAAGATATTTTGACACTTGTAACTATTTTCTTTAAGTCTTTTTAAGTTTAATTACTTGATTGCTTTTAACGCTTATTTGTTTATTTTTATGGTGAATACGAAGACGAAGAAAATGCATTGCGGTTTTTTTCTATTGAGGGAACGGTCTATTTTTGCCCCCGTTTATTAAATCTGGATTAAAATTCACACACCCCGTGTATTAAGGACTCGAGAGTGTAAGCATTTTTTGTTGCAATATTTAGTGGTTTACCTCGCGATTTTTTATCCCCACATTTTTAAAGATTGACTAAAATTTTTGGTTATTAAAACCTATGTTTCTTGAAATTTAATAGTTAAAGTTAATCTTTTTAGAATTCGTTACTTTAACCAATATGAAAATAAAGTTTTTAACTCTTCAAGGTGCGCACATACTTACGTGGGGTTTTAATTTTAACATTGCTAAGTACACGATGTACGCAAGGACAGTTTTTTTATCTTTTCTTGTAGATTTGAACATTTTACTCGCCATCGCATAGGAAAACTTTTGAGTTATGCCATTCATATCTGGTTGGCATTTTATATCTATTTAAAAACAACAATTGCCGGTATGATTTTTAAAATAATAAACAAGTTATCCGGTGTCATAAAACAGGTCACGTTAAGTCTGTTCTACACCTATCAATTTTATATTGTGCGGCCGTGGCGCAGTGGTTAGAGCGCTTGCTTTATAAGCAGGAGATCCAGGTTCGAAACCGAGCTGTAGACAAATTTTCGCTTCACGGTAAGGAAGGAGGCGTGAACTTCCTGGTTAAATGCACTTCCGCGGTGTTCTGTGACAAGACCGTAAGGACATCTTGGGGCACCTAAAATAAAAAAAAATAAAAAAAATATTTATTCTTTATGTTGTCACTTTATTTCAATAATTTTCAGTAAACGGTAGATAATAATTGGTTTGAAAATCTTGGCGCAACATTTCCCCCGGTGTTTTTTGAAATTTAAAGTTTTTTATAAAGATCAGGTGAGAAGAGTTGTTTTAGTTAAAAGTAATCAAGATTTAATTCAAGAGCTTTTACCAAATTAATAAAATTCAAAACAAAAACATTTATTTATATAAGTATATATACTTTTTGAAAAAACAAATACATTTACACATTCACTAACAAATTAAAAAAATACAAAAATAGTAAATTTTGTACACTTTTATCATAAAATTGTAATTCGATTATTAATCTAAAAAATGTAATTCAAAAAATCAGTGACTCAAAATCCGAGTCATGGTAGGTCTGTTCCAAACCAACCAAAAATATACTTGTAATTTAAAGTCTATTTCAATAGGTTTTTGTAAATGGTAAAATAGATTAATACTACAGCTTTGGTTTAAACTTAAGTTAAACTATTAAATTATTATGCATAAAATATAGAAATATCAAATAAAATGAACAAAATTTTATATATTCATAAAAATTATTAAATAATATAACGAAATACGCAAAAGTTTAAACAAATTAACAAAAACTTACTAATTAAAAAAAGCATAGAAATTCTCAATTTTGTTTTTCTATATTGGATAAAAACTTCATGATAAATCTAAAATAAAAAAGTAATGGAATTAATATAAAAGAAAAAAACACATCATATTTAAAAATTGGAAATCAATTAACCTGTTTATTTGTGGCAACCCTTTGTTATATTGAAGTGATTATTTATTGAAAAGCTAACTATAAAATCTGTTTCAAAGATCAAAAGTATTTACAATACTAAAGATAAAATTAAATTAGGACGTAAATTGCATTTATAGCAAAATATTGTCTCGGCTTTTAGTGAATGATTAAAAGGAGTAAGTCTCTGTAAGAAGATTACCTATTATTCGTTTTTAACGATAGTCATCAACGGAAAGCCAAGCTGTTTATCAACACAAATCACAAAAATCAATCACAACAATAACACACTAAAGTAGGACATATATCATAAGACATTTGTAAGCACACAACTTGGTTAGAAGCCTAACAAGTGTATTCTACAGGTTGCTAAGTCGCGCCATTTTGAAAACATGGTAACAACATAGTATAAATATATATACAAGCTATAAACACATATAACCTTATGCAATAAATACAATGTTACATTAAGTATATAATAACGAGGCATACCTGAAGGAGTTATGTTGTTCAAAATCTGAACAAAAAAGTTATTTCTTTCATTAAGGTCATCAGTCACAATTTGATTAGCACTTTTCTTCATTGATTGATAAAGGAGCCACATTAATGGGTATTAAAATTAAAACTTAAAAAAACAACTTCACAGAATGTTTTTTTATAGTTGTTTTTCAATTTCTTTCCACAGATAATACTTTGTTTTGGGATTTTTACAAATAACCATTTTCTTTTTGTACTTAAATTTGGTTTTGCTTTGTTGTACTTTAATTTGGTTTTGCTTTTACTTTTAAATACTGTCCATCATTATTGTTTGTTATTTCATTTCTAACATTAACTGGTCTTTTTTAATTATTCATTAATAGGGTGCAAACATTTGTAGTATCAAATTATTTCGGCATTCTAAATAAATGACATGCAAATGTTTTTTATTAAATTCCTAATCAAGATTCCACCAATTTATTTCGGAAAAATATTTTCATATGAAGAAAAAATTTTGAAAAATTGACAGTAATTTATATTGAACTGTTTTGATATAAAAAATATATAACATTCATCATACAGTTGTTGTCTAATTTTTTCCTTATATTTACGCCTAAAATTAGAAAATCTATTGACTTTGTAAAGCCACAAGTAAATGATTAGATATATTTACTTGTCGCAATTGGCAGAATATTATAGTAATGCATAAAGATTATATGTATTCTTTAATTATATATATTATATTATAAGAATATATATTTTTCTGTCAAACTTTTTGTATTAAAAACGTTTTCATAGCAAGAACAAAATGTTTAGTTAAGTGTTCCTGTTCCCTGCAAATATATTATCTTTTTTACAACAAAAATATTGTTATGTTTGATTAGACAATCACTGCCTGCCCTTAGTTTATGATCTATAATTTACTATTTGCATGTTTTCTGTAGCTTTCGTAAAGTGGTGTTTGTGTAAAAGTCCTGTATTTTTTTTATTTTACTTAATAAAATCTTTCTTTATTAATAATATTTAAGTAATCCTAACCATCTTCTTTTAAAACCTTTTCCTTATTCTCGATTTTTTTTTCGCACCACGGTCGTGTTTTCGCAACACGACCGTGGTGAAATTTTTTGTTTTATATTTTTGAGCCGTGCACGGCTCAAAAATATAAAACAAAAAATAAAACAAAATGAAAAATACAAAAAAATTAAAAAAAAAAAACACAAAAAAATATAAAAACTTAAAATATATATATATATATATATATATATATATATATATATATATATATATATATATATATATATATATATATATATATATATATATATATATATATACATATATATATAGCTTTTTTACATAATTGTAAACATTGATTTATCCACAAAAAGAAGTTACAATAAGTTTTACATTTTTCCTCTTTAAATATATTTTCCTGCAAATTCTGAGCAGCTATATTTTCTTAAATTAAATTTAATGAATAATTAAAATTAAATTTAATGAACAAAATAGCTGCCAAAGTTTTCATTGTAAGTTGGGATTTCCCTTTCGTTCAAATACCATTGGCAATCGAAAATAATCGCTCTATGGAAGCGTTTGTACCTGGCAAACATAAAGCGGCTTCCATCAATTTTAACAAATTGTTATAAGGAACGTGATTATTTTCGAAATGAGAACAAATTTCAACCCATGTCACATTCAACAGACTGTGAGTTCTAAGAAGAAAACTTTTCCTTTGTACAATATAAGTTAGTTCTCCGAATTTCGTCGAACAATTCATTGTCGTCGAATGTGATTTCTTTCGATTTTTTCAAAAAAAGCTATAGTTTCAATAATTTCAACCCATTCAACTTTACAGTTAAGTATAAAAACCATTTAAAAACTTCAACCTGATTAAAGTGACTCATCTATATACTCTAAATAGACACTGTAAAAAATGTATACTTCTTTCAGAAAACTTCAGCTGCAGAAATATCATCTTTCTCAACTTTTTTTACCATGTTATAAAAAACATAGGCTTGACTGTGAACAAAAAACAATACTATTTCACCCATTTCGTTATTGAAAAAGTTAAATAAAAGTTTAGGACAATTGTCTAAGCTTAAAAAGTATGATCTTAGTGACTGATATAACTTAAACACTCTTTCGATAGCTGGAAGTAAGGCCAACCAACGAACTTTTGAGAATCCTTGCAACTTTTGATATTCCACTCCGGCCTTATCGGAGAAATTTTCTAAACTAGAAACTCGAACAGTAAAACGGTAAAAAAATAAATAAACTTGAGGAATAATTATCTCCACATTAATTGATAAACAACCGATGCAGTGCTTATTGCGTTTGAAAAATATGAGCATTGCAACCGATACCAATGATTTCACGGTTTAGCTTAACGATTAACTTTTTGTGAATATTGTTATTACCGTTTCGTTTTAAACCTCCAAAATTGGTATTGGTGTCGTCTGCAGAAATAGCCAAAACTTTTAAAGAAATATTGTTAGCTCTAATGCATTAAAAAATAACTTCTGATAAAATATCTGATGTTTCACTATTTACACAATCCATGTTAATCAGCCGAATTTGCACTACCTCTTTAACATCAAAATAATGAGCCAAAATTGGATCCATTTTAACGTCCTTGTGGTTTGATGCATCAGAAAAAATTGACACATATGATGCATTTAATGAAACATTTTCTGAGTTAGTTTCACAATATTTCTTGAACAGGTTTACAATTATTGCTTCACATATTTGTACGCGCACAAACAAATCTTGGATTATAAAATTTCCTAATTAGCTTTGATGTTCAATCAGTACTTCTAAAAGTGTTTTATAGTTAAGTTTATTAGAGTTTTATTCATTTTGTTTTTTAACTATATTTTAGAAAATTCATTTAATAAAAGTCTTTAAAAATAATATTTTTTGAAAGAATTTTAGTTTCTTTTTTTTTTTTAATATAATCGCGTACCCAAACGCATACAAAACCCAAACGCGCCAAACTACCGTCAAACGCTTACTGTACGCGCCAAACGCGTACGTATGGACAAACTTAAAATGTCCCCCCATGCTACATATGAATAATTTTTAATATTATAAATTTTTCATAAGTAGCATAAATGATATACTGCAGGAAGAAATCACAAAAAGTTATTTATTACACACAAAAATTCAAGTAAACAAAATATAGTAAACAATACTACTGTGATCAAAAAGTAAGGTGAATTTTTTTATAAAATGAAAAATCTTTATTTATTCTTCCAAATCTGTATCGTCCCCCTTAAAATAATACCCCCCGGCCCCAATGCACTTTTGCCAACGTTTTTTCCAGTCTTCGAAGCATGCCGAAAAGTCCTCGGTAGGGATAGCCTTCAATGCGTGTGCCGATTCACGCTGGATCTCTTCAATGGACAAAACGATTTCCCCGGAGTGGTCTCTTGAGCTTTGGGAACAGCCAGAAGTCACACGGTGCTAAGTCGGGCGAATACGGTGGTTGTGGAGCAACATGGGTAGAGTTTTTGGCGAAAAACTCACGAAGAACCAGTGCTGTGTGTGAAGGCGCATTATCGTGGTGCAAAATCCAAGAGTTATTGGCCCGTAATTCCGGTCTCTTTTTGCAAATAGCTTCACGCAAACGTCGCATAACGCTTAAATAATATTCCTTGTTGACAGTTTGGCCAGTTGGAAGGAATTCGTAGTGCACGACACCACAATATTCAAAGAAAACAGTCAACATGACCTTGATTTTTGAGCGACTTTGACGTGGTTGCTTCGGTCTTAGCTCGCCTTTTTCACGGTATTCACTCGATTGGTCGGTTGTTTCAGGGTCGTATGCGTAGACCCAAGTCTCATCGCCAGTAATAATTTGTTTGTAGACGTCTTGATAGTCAAAAAGCATTGCTTCACACGTTTTAACGCGACGCTCTTTTTCAAAGAAATTGAGAAATTTCGGCACCAAACGTGATTTGAGTCTTCTGAGGCCCAAATGATCCTTCAAAATCGCTTGCACCGACCCAAATGATATTCCAACCATGTCAACAAGGTCTCGAATGGTTAACCGACGATTTGCAAGCATCAATTCTTTGATTTTGTTGATGTGGCGATCATCAATCGAAGTCGATGGTCGTCCGGAGCGTTTCAAGTCATCAACACGTAAACATTTTTTTGAGACATAGTCTCTTCACCGAAGAGACTATGTCTCAAAAAAATGACTATGCAACATTCGATACGTTTCAGCAGCAGAAATATCATTCCGCAAACAAAATTTAATAGCACTTCTTTGCTCAACAAAATTAGACATCGTGAAAATCGCCGAATGCACTTTTGGTACTTCAGAAACAAGCGTAAACAAAAAAAAAATAATTATGAGTTTGACATGTAATTTGGCGCAAATGTTAATGACATTCCTACCAACTTAAAAATAAAAAAGATTGGACGATTCGAATAAGGCGGGAAGTTTAAATTAAAAATTCACCTTACTTTTTGATCACAGTAGTATATAAGTAAATAAAATAAAATACATCAGGTATTCAAGTCTAAAATATATGAAATTTAGTGAGATCCTTGTGCTTGATGCTGGTTACAAAAAGATTTTATATTGGGTTCTAATTTTGTTAGCTTTATTCTTTCTATTGTATTAGCTTCATTTCTATTGTATTAGCTTCATTATTCTTTCTATTGTATTAGCTTCTATTTTGTTAGTTTCATTCATTCTATTGTATTAGCTTCATTCTTTCTATTTTATTGAGTTCTAATTTTGTTAGCTTCATTCAATCTCCCCGTTGTGTTATATCCAAACGATTTCTTTTTTTAAGTAACAAATCAGTTATGGCACTAAATCCGCATTCAGCTAAATATGAAGAAGAAAACGCTAATAATAGTTTTCTTGCACATTTTGTTGTGCTTGGGTATTTAATTTTAGTCTCTTCAAAAAACCATGCCATCGATCCTTTTATATTAAATAAAGTTTTAACTGACTCGTCATTCTGCATTTTTCCTAATTCTTCTTGGTACTGCATATTTGAAATATGAGATAAATTAACTAAAATTGGCTGCATCAACCAAGTTGGAAAATCAATTTCTTTCAAATCGAAAAATCTTTTTTTAAATCAGCTGATAAGTTTTTTAGATGCTCGACAATATTAAGTATAGCGGTATCAATTACTTCACATTTTTGAAGCCAATGAAACTTTTTAAATTGTTTTTGTAAACGTCTTTTTAAAATAGTTCAATAGACGTAAAAAAACCAAATATCTTCGCTGTTGCATCGACAAGATTTTTATTTGTTCCTTGAACTTCTTTATTCAATATATTTAGTTTTTCGAAAATATCGGTTAAATAACTCAAATATGCCTTGGAATCGATCGTTAGCAGATATTGCATTTTAATTTTTTCGCTTAAAAAATCACTAAGAGTATCAAACAGTTTCATAAATCTTTTTAAACAGTTCCCTTTCGAAAGCCACCTTACTTAAGTGTGAAGTAAAATTCACTCATGGGCTTCGTTGTTTTCTTCACAAAATAATTTAAAAATGCGCTCTTGTTTTGCACTTGCTTTAATAGAATTAATGCATTTTACAACCAAGTTTATTATTTTATTTAGAACAGGAGAAATATTTTTAGCTACCAAGTTTTCTCTGTGAATAACACAGTGCACAAGAAGCATATCTGGATTTTCATCTTTCATCAGTTTTAAGCGACTATTTTTTTGCCCATCATATTAGGAGCACCATAAGCAACACAGGACGTTATATTTTTCATCGGTATTTTATTCATATCTAAGTAACTTTTTAGAGTATTGTATATATCTTTAGCAGTAGTGCTGCTTTTTAATGATTTGCAAAGTAACATTTCTTCAGCAAAATCATTATTATCAATGTATACGACATATGTAAGTAATACTGCTTGGCTGTCTCTCGATGTTGATTTGTCCATTTGCACCGAAAAAGTCTTGTTTATAATTTTTCGATAAGTTGTATTTCAACATCTTTACTCATTTCATCGATTCTTCTGCTGACAGTATTGTTACTTAGTGGCATGGTTTTCACATCTTGATCATCTTTTCCAAAAACAGTTTTAACAAGTGTTGATATTGAAGGCTTGATTTACTGCTCTCCTATTGCATGATTTTCCCCAGATTTAGCGATGAGTAATTAAATTTGATGCCTCAAGAGTGCGATTAAAATTAACATTATGAGCAGTAAAGTTGCTCTTTTTTCATAACTTTTCTTTAAAATTTGAAAATAATTCAAATTTAAATTAATTTGATCTTTATGTTTTGCCTTCAATTGTGCTTCAAGACGACCTGGTTTCATTGATTCATTTCTCAGGCATTGTTGGCATAATAGACAAAAACCAACATCATGTTGGCATAATAGACAAAAACCGTGCATCATGGACAGCAGGTATGAAACCAAATTTTAAATACTCTTCCGAGTACTGCCGAATTTTTTTCTTGCTTGCACTACTCATGGGCTAAAAGTAGTGCAGTGCTTTTATAAGCACTGCACTACTTTTATTTCAAATTAACGGTAACACACATTGACAGAACGATACAAGCAGCTGATAATCCTAGTCCAAATTAAAGTTTTCTAAATCAAGTCCTAGTTTTCCGAATCCTGGTTTGCTGAAGCAAATCTTAGTTTTCCGAATGATTTCCAGCGAAAAAATTTTGCATAATGCACTTCATAATAGACGTTTCCTGGAGATTCAGCTATGTGGTTAAATTTAGACTGAAAAAGTCCTTTTTTTTCAATTGCCCCCGAACAATCGAATTGCCCACTGAAAATTTTCTACACCCTACCAGTGGGGCCTGCACCTCACGTTGGGAAACACTGATTTAACTTATGTATATATATATACATATATATATATATATATATATATATATATATATATATATATATATATATATATATATATATATATATATATATATATATATATATATATATATATATATATATATATATATATATATATACATAAGTTAAACGGTGGGGCGTGCACCTCACGTTGGGAAGCACTGATTTAACTTATGTATATGTATATATGAGGAATGGACTTAAAAAACCTGATAATTCACTTTTTCAAAAAATCTGACTTGCGCCCACCACTGAATAGCTCTTGTAATTTTGCATCAGGAAAATAATTCAGGGCATGCAGAATCCAATATTTCTATCACAAATTAATATGCATACAATAGTGTTTCAATTACAACTGCATAACAAATAGATTTTCTGAAAACAGTTTTTGCCAATTATCTCGACATGACAAAAAAGTGAATTATCAGGTTTTGCAAGTCCACTCCTCATATATATATATATATATATATATATATATATATATATATATATATATATATATATATATATATATATATATATATATATATATATATATACTCACTCACACACGCACACATGTATATATATTTGATGGTTAGAGTTTAAATTGTTTTCTATGGAGTAGCAAAGCGCTTAACCAACCATTATTAGTTTTATAATCTTTATTATATAAATCATGGCCATCCAAAATAAAATAGACATCCAAGAAAAAGAAAAAAAACTAAGAGTGAAAATGTTTTAGTTTGCAGACTTGACTCTATATATTGACTCTAAATATTTTTTTAAAAAGTCCCTTACTAGGAATACTTTTCGCTAGCTTGGTTTATAATAAAACACGTTGCTTTTTTCATTAAATTGTAGAATTAAAATTTTAGTTTTGAATTACAATGAGTGTAATCTAATGTTTTAAATAAATTATTTAAAGTTGATTTATTATTAACGGAATTATTCATATATAACAGCAGAAAACAACCATAAAAGTCAAAATATTTTTATCATAATTAACTTTTTGACATGCCACTCTTTTCTGATTTTTAATATAGGTTATAAACAACGTTGGAAAGTATAGCAAGATAAAACTTTTACCTCGTTGAGCGAAATAGATAAATATGAGCGTTCTTAACAACATCTCGTGCGACTTAAAATATTCAAAAATTTCAATTTTACATAATTTTTTACTTGTGCAATATAATGTAAGGAGCTAATTTAATCGGATTTGTTGAAAAAGTTAAAGTATTTTATTTGGAACCTGGCAAAAACTTTAACTTATCGTTTTTTGAAGCTTTTGAAAGTCGCATGTTTACGGAGCTGTCCTAAAGTACATCAAGTAGCCCGAAATCTTAAATCTCTAAACTTGAATAAGGTTCATGAATGAAGGGATATGAGTATGAAGTATCATATAGGCATGAGTAGGAATCTTTAAAGCCGCAGGGAATTAGATTAAAACGTAGTCGAACCCGGAAAAAAGTAATATAAAGCTAAAATTTGGCACATAGAATGAATAAAATCAGATTAGTGTACAAAAAAGTTGATGGCGCTACAGGAACATCACTTTTGTGGCATTTTCAAAGGTAAAAAGTCGTTTTTATTATTATCAGTACCTTCAAATAAGTTTATCAATATTACATATCTTCAAATAAGTTTATATCGTTTTCAATTTCATTATATGAATCTGGGGTAGTCAAACTTTTTATACCTATTGTCCACCTTTTCACCTCGATTGGTAGTAAAATATTGTCAACGCCCACCTGTGATTACATAATTTTTGATGTAGTAGAAATATTTAGGCGGTTTCTTTCTTTGGCCATAATTTGCTTAATAGCACTAAAGCTTGATTCTACTAGATACAAGATAGGGGAAGGTATCAATAAGTTAAATCCCTGTTTCCGCATATTTGGATATAGGAGAGGCAATTTTTCATTTTGCTTCATGCTTTCATGTCCATCATTATGGAAATTTTGTTTAATTCTTTAACATATTTCTAAAAGTTTAATTTGACACTTTGCTTTTGCTTCAGCTTAAAATTTGCTGTACCTAGATTTTTAATCCAACCGCACGCCTTTAAGTTCAAAATATCTGTAACTCATATTTTTAAGTCAGATTTAAGTTTATTAAGTTGGCAACTGAATATTTTAATATTCTCTATAGTTACACCATCTTTTATAGATGGTAACTCATGAAACTGATCAAACTTTCTATTGAATAGATAATGTCGGATAAGTTGCCACACTATTGTGTTATTGACAAGTAGAATGACCCTCATTTACGCCAAGTGGTTGAATGACCCTCATTTCACTAGGCGTGGAATGAGGGTCATTCCATGCTAAGTGGTCCAGAGGCCCCCATTGACCATCTCAGATTTTGATTAAAATTTGTCACTATGTAGTTAAGGGGGAAAGTCCCTCAAAGTTTAGGAGTTTTTTGATTTTATTTGCTAATATGAAGGCAAAATTATTAAGTAATTGAATGGTGAAAATAGTTTTTAAAAAGCAAAACTTTTTGTTAAATAAATTACATTTTTGTATGGTCATTTATGTGTCATTTTTCCCTAGCAACGTCCCTGGTTACAGGAAAATTATCAATAAAACACATTCTCCTTTTTTTGCATTATTTTTTTAGTTTTGTTAGAAATGCAAGCTACAAGTCATATTTCAAAACCTCATATGTGAAAATCCGTGCTTAGATCCCTCATTTTAAGTCATCTTTTCAAGCTAAAAATCTGTAATTGAGTAAAAATGAACAAATCTAAAATAGCAAATTGTGATGAAAGTGTTACTAATAGAGTAAAGATTTCTACTAAACGTCTTAGAAAACGTAAACGTTCTTTTTATGGAATGAGAAAGCAAGAAAAAGCTGTAAATATTGGTACAAATAGTGTCAATAGTAATGATGTAAACTATGTAAATACTGAAAGTCAATAATATTGATGCACTTTAATATACATATTGACAATATGTATATGAAAGTGCATTAAAAAGAAAAGTGAATCCAGTAATGGTACAAAGTAGAAACTCAGACTATGTTAGGGGCTACAGATTTATTGACATGGAAATTCTTGCCTCCATATTTATGAAACTTGCATGTCCTGAATGTTTGCAATCATCTCTGTTATTGTTAAGCAAGAATGAAAAGTCTTGCAAAGGATTTGCATCCAATTTTTTATTAAGCTGCATTTGTGGTTTTAAATTAGACTTTAAATCATCAAAAAATGTAGCAGGTTATGATATCAATAAAAGAGTGGTATATGCAATGAGAACACTCGGTCAAGGCTTCTCTGGTCTACATCGGTTTACCATGTTAATGAATATGCCTAAAAGATTATGTAAAAAAAACTACAATGTTATTGCTCAGAAATTGACAACCGCAGCACAAACAGTTGCTAACGATACTATGCATGAAGCTGCGCAAGAACTCCGAGAAGGCAAATCTCTTAATGAGATACTGGAGTTTTGGTTGATGAAACATGGCAAAAAAAGGGGATATAGTTCAAATAATGGTGTTACCGCAGCATTGTCCATCACAAATGGGAAGGTTTTAGATGTTGAAACATTATCTAGAAAATGTAAAATATGTGAAAAAATTCAAAATACCACTAATTCAAACCAGCAACAAGCAGAAAAAAAAGCACACATTTGCAATAAAAACTATGAAAAATCAGCTGGTGGGATGGAAACTGCTGGTGCAAAAAAGATATTTAATTGCTCTCTAGAGAAATTTAACTTGCGATACACAGAATACTTAGGTAATGGTGATAGAACACACAAGGATGTTGAAATAATTAAACTGGATTATATTGAACATTTTCAAAAGCGCCTTGGATTTCATTGTCGGCAATTAAAAAAACAAGTCAACGGCTTAAATGGTAAAGGCAGGTTTTTAACCTCTCGAAAACCGTTTGACCGATTTATATGAAAATTTCAGGAAGTGTTCCTCTTATAAAGATGTATACAATAAACAAACAACTTTTTTAAAATGTTTTTTAAGCAGAAAAAATTTAGAAAAAGTTTATAATTTTTGTGCGTAAAATGATAGCAAAAATTAAACATGGCTACCACCTTTAAATTAAACATGGCTAACAGAAAAGTTGTTAACAAAAACTGTCTGTTTATTGCATAGATCTATCTTTCATCAATAAACTGGGAAAAAATAGCTATTAATGACTTTCTGATCGACTGCAATCTTTGCTAGGGTGAAGGAACTAATTTCCCTTTTTTCCTTAGTTACCAGGTTACCATGGCAACATGGTGCTATATTTTATGATAGAACTTTTTGATTTTTAATATAGTTTTATTTAAAACACATAACAACTTTGTAAATGTTTTGCTTTAGAAAATAATTTTTTGAGGGACCTTTCCCCTTAAACATGTTTTATAAACATTACCAAAGTATCAGGTCAAAATGTTTGTTGTTTCGGATTTTAAACATTGGCTCAATGCAATCAGTCGTACTGCTTTAGATAAAGATGGAAATATTCTCAAAAACAAACTTTGGTCATCGAGATCCAAATATTACTATGTTTGTTCTAAACATTTTATTTCTGGTCGGTTTTTTTGGTTGAGCTGTTTAGCATAAGTTATTTAGTTTTTTAAAGATATTGGTTGTGTATTTCATGTAGCTATAGTACCAATGTATTTTTTTTTTTTCACAGGTCAAAAAAAAAAAAAAAATCAAGTGATCCAGATTATGTACCTTCTGAGTTTTCTTACAAATAATGTGGAAAGAAACTTCAAGCTCTTCATCGACAATGTGTATTAAATTATAATAAAATATTAGGTAAGAATTTAAGGATCTATTTGTATGATTAGCCAAACGAATAAAATAAACATAAACACATGCACACAACTTGATTTTTTATTTATTTAAGCTGTCCATGCACCTGCTAAAAGTCAGCCAGATTTGCTGTCAAGTCAAATTAAAAACATTGATAAAATAATACACAGTAACATAACTGACGAAATAGGATGTTCTACTATGATCAAACGAAATTATCTGCCCTTAGCCTCACCAACCAGCCCCACAATAGCTCTGAAATCTCTTATCAGTATATGTGAACGAGAAAATATGTACTGTGAAATAGATAATATGCAGTCTGAAAGATCTAGTCTAATTGAAAACATTGTAGAAATAGTACACAATAACATGATCAATGAAGCAGGATGCTCTAATATGAAAGAACAAAATTATATGCCCTTAGCCTCACCAACTAGCCCCACAATAACCATGAAGTGTCTTGTCTGTGAATATGAACGAGAAAGTATATACCATGAAATGGATTATTTACAATCAGAAAGAGATACACAACGAGAAAAACTGTTGTTGCCTGTGCACTTGTCTCCTTATTCATTCTCCTTATTCATCAAGTTTTACGGGAAAATCCTGAAAATTGCTTGATGTTAACCGGCTTAAGGTTTGGCATTTTAACATGCTCTTATCGATTACCTTTGTATAGGAGAACATAATAGTGATCATAGACCAATTTGAAATATTATGGAAGATCAAATAACTTTAACAATTGTTAAATTGAAGCACAATATGAGTTTTGATTGGCCCATTTATGCTTCATAAGTAAAACAACAGCTATTGAATATTTTTGCAAATGGATAGATGTAATGTCAGAAAAATTAAAATTTTTAATAAGAATGGGAGCTTGAGAGCACATTTTTGAAACCAAATCACATATTTTTAAGTCAAAGTTTCCTCGGCTTACATTAATAATTGGTGCCATTAACTCTTTATCTAAATGTTGGGGTGGTCGTGCTTCCGACATTCAAATTGTAAAAGAGTCAAGCTTTAAATCATCAAAATACCACTACCCTGGAGATCAAATTTTGGCTGATCGTGGTTTTACACTGAAAGATGGTTTTGCTGCTCATTCCGGTTCGGAACTGTTGGTTGCTGCATTCATAAAAAACAAATGCCAACTATCAGCTGATGAAATTGAACCTACCAGAAAAATTGCATCTGTAAGTATTCATATAGAAAGAATTATAGGATTAGTGAAAATTTGTTATAAAATTCTAAAAGGTATCTTGCCTATAAGATTAGTGAAACATCTAAAGGATGAGGCAAATCCTTCAATACATACAAGCTGTGATAAAATTGTTCTGGTGTGTGTGTTTTAACGAACTCGGGAGAAAGTTTTTCGCTAGCATGTAATATTATTACACTTTTCGTAACATTACTATATAGCTTGATCAATATTGATCAAGTCACACCAATTTTTAGTTTTTCTAGAATATCTTAAGAATATAATACATACATAATATATTATGATACAATATAATAATATGTTATAATACAATATAATATATAAATAATGTAAATAATATAATATAAGTAATATTTTAAGGTTAACCTTTATGTATTTTTTATGGCTGTAAAAGTTTAGTATCACTTGAACCCTCTGGGCTGAAAAGCTGAACAGAATCGAAAATTAAATAATATTTAAAGACCTCAATGCAAAGGCAATGTAAGATTTTATATATGAGAAAAACCTTTTCCAATGAGGTCTCCAGTAAAGTTCCAAAATCTCGTTGAATACTTCCGAATTTGATTGTTTTATGTTAATATAATACAAAACAATGAAGTATGTTCCAAGCAAGTCAAATAACACGTGATTAAACTAGTTTAATATAAAAACAAGCAATACGCTTAAGGCATAATTTTTTTTTTCAAGTTAAAAACATATAAATTGTTTTCATTAACTAGATTAAAAACTAATAATAATAATCTCCCGCCAATTTATAGATTTGTCTTAAAGTTAACGGAGCCTAATCAAAAAATGATTGAGACATACAGAATAGGTCAGGTAGCGCTATTTAAAAGGTTGAAAACAAATGATTGAGCGCTTTTGAATTTTCAAAACTAGTTTAGTCATGGCCTACTTAAATTACACGGCCTGATTTGTTGCATTTTCCGTAAAAAAATTAAGAGGGCAGTTTTTTACGGTTAATGTATAAAAGCTTGAGTTTTTGTTATGGTTAAGAGTCGTGTTTGCTCTATAAATGTTTTATTCTTATTTTATTAAAATGGTAAAATAATATTTAGATTTTCATTGAGTACTTACACTATTTTTTTCTGGATTTTTTGCTAACCGATTGCCTGCTTCAGTTTACTCCAATAACACAGAATACTGAAATAGGTTTTCAAATAGCTATATATCAACATGCTACTACAAATAAATTTACATATTTCTAAGAGTGCCTAAAACTCTTCATTGAAAATAAAACCAAAGGTTTGTAATTTTGTATTTATTGTAATTGAAATAAGAAATATCTTTTTACTTGAAATATTTATTCGGTCTTTTTCGGTGTTTTTTTTTAATTCTTTTACTTGCTGAATATGTAATTTCTTTTTGCAAATGATTATAAAAAATGTTATTAACAATACAAGATCTACATCTCATTTACCTTTTTATTGATTTTTACCATTATAATTAACACTGCTATAACAAATCTTTAAAATTTGTTCTTCAAATTTTCAACTGAAAAAAAAAGACTGCAATGTTTGATTAAAATAAGAGAAATAACATATAGAATACTAAAAAGATAAAAAAAATCAGACAGAGGTTGAATTTAATATATAGGTTCTCCTCTGCATAAAATAAAATTTATCATAAGTTCAACATCCAATTCTTTTTTCTAATTTTTTACCAATGTAACTTGCTACAGTATATGTATCTATACTATCTTCAGAAAGCTGACACTAGTATTTATGCAGACAACTGAGCAATATCTTGCATAATATTTTTTAAGGATTATCTAATGTCTGATAAATATTTCCTTCTCAGAAAATATTATAGAGCAGATTTCTGCCTAAATCTTTTCACTAATGTATATTTCTAAAAGACTCAAAACTGGTCTACCACTGGTCATTTAACTATAATTATCAAAACCTAACTCTGATGGATCATTTTGTAAACTTGACGTAAGAACAATGTATAATGAAATATAAAGTATATATAATGAAATATGAAGTATGATGTATAATGTATAATGAAATATGATGTACAATGAAGTATGAAGTATGATGTACAATGTATAATGAAATATGAAGTATAAAGAAATGTATAGCCATCTTCAAACAAATCATTCATAAGTGTTACAGTAACTTGCAGTGTTGTAATTAGAGCATGAGAAGTTTGTTCAGTTAATGCAAAATGTTTACATTTAGATTAATTTTTAATACAGTTAGTTATTTCTCTATAAAGTATGGGTTTGTTATCACCTTTCACAGCAGCATTGCTGAGTTGATTGGGTGAATTAAGTTTTGTTATCTGTTTTGAATTATGTATAACAAATATGTTATACAACAATGATAGCCATTATGTTTTTCAGGAAAATAACTCAACATTTTGTCAAATATTGCTAATTTAAGGTTGACAACTTGTTTGTTATTTCCGAGATAAGTGACTTGATAATTAATTTTTCTTGCCTGTTTAGTAACTGATCTCTTAATAAACTTTTTGAAATATATTTCCTGCAATGCAACCAGCAGTTACGTCAACTTACTCTCTGGAAAAACCAAATGAAAAAGAAAAAAGAAACATTTTTTTGCATTTAACGAGTTGTTTCTTACATTTTTTATAAAACAAAGAATATCAAATATCAATTATGTTTAAAACGCTCTTTTATTAATTGGATGATAAATAAATAATTTTCTATTTCCAGTATATGCTTTATGAACCTATAAAAATTCATCAACATTGGTAGAATGGTTATTGGTAACAACAGCTCTTACTTTAGGTTTTGATTGGTGCATTGAGGTAATAACCTGTTATGCAAACTTTAGGTGAGAATTTCACAACATAAGATTAAATTTTTAAAGCCCTTCCATCATAAAAACGAAAACAATTTCTTTATGAAGAATTTTTTGAACAAGTACATCTTACATCTTACATTTAAGTGATAACCTTTCGATGAAAATTCGCATTCGTATGTTAGAAAAACTATAGACAAAAATTGTATACAATTTTTTTAATTTGAACCACAGTTTTTTAATTTGTAATTTTCATCGCTGCGAAACCATATAGGTAAAGAAATGTAATAGCATTTATAAGGCAATGAAAAATTAAGTATTTTAACAGCCATTGACTCAAAAACAGTTGGTATGTCTGATATTTCTTGGCCTACTGTAATTAAATAGCCTAATTTGTTGCATTTGAATTGATGCATGTTTGAAACATGCCGCATAATTGTTTTGCAGTGTAAATATTACTAAGAAAATCTATCTTTATTTCTAATAATTGCAATTATAAGAAATACAAAATTACAAACCTTTAAAATGATTTCCAAAGAAGAGTTGTGGATAGTTTTAACAGCATTTAAGGTTATTTTAGTAGCATGTTGATATATGTTGATATAGCTATCTAAAAGCCTATTTCAGTATTCTGTGTTATTGGAATAAACTGAAGCAGGCAATCAGTTAGCGAAAAATCCAACAAAAAATAAAGTAATTACTCATAAAAATATCTAACTATTATTTAATAATTTCAATAAAATAAGAATAAAACATTTACGGTGCAAACACGACTCTTAACAATAACAGGAGCTCTAGCTTTTATACAAAAGCCGCAAAAAAACTGGCCTCTTTATTTTTTACGGAAAATGCAACAAATCAGGCCGTGTAATTTAAGTAGGCCATTGTTTAGTACAAAATAGGGTTTACAATACTTTCAACATCATATAACAAACCAATAAGCTTAATTGACTTATTGCGACTATAATTACCTTAAGCCATTTCCTAACGTTCTAAACCGATTGTTAAAGGCCTGACAACTGTTCCCAAAGATTATTTAATTTCACTTTAATTGTTATAAAAATTGCAGAAAATAAAATAATCTGATTTCGTATTAGTTATATTTGTAGCTTTTTGCCGCTTGTGAGAGTCTGGCATTCTAGGGAAAATACAAGAAAACTAGAATCAAAGAAAAGAAAAACATTTTTGTTTGTCAAATAACAGTAGTAACCTACTTGTACTAATAATAGTAATTGTAGAGAGAAAATAAAAATATCTCGACCAATTGATTTCGAGCATAAATAATGTGCTTTTAAAATATTTTAAAATTTAAAATAAATCTTAGTTCTAAAATCGGACACGTCACGATTCTATATTTGAAGGGGACCAACTCGGATTCAGGCAAAAAATGAATGGGTATTACCCATTACTTTAATATTACATAAGAATTTGACATCATGGATCATTTGGAACTCGACGTTAAACAAAAAACAATTAAAAAGTTATGTTTACAAAATCACTTTTGATAAGTCTAAAAAAACAACGTCAATTAATTAGCGCCAAATTAGCTGCGCGCGAAATTTAATGAGCCTTAATTTCAAACATTGAAAAATTTATCCGGTGCCGGGTACTCGGACCCAGAATTTTTAGCCTGTTGTTCAAAGGCCTCCGATAAACTGGTACCGGTGTCCTTAACAGAAAAATATATGTATATATTTAAGTTTAAATACAAATAAAAAAAATTTTAATGGTACTTAGATAAAAATAAAGCAAAGTAAATTTTTGAGCATGGTAAAAATTTTAAATGGTGTTCAGTCTAATGTGCAATCGAGTAAAAAAAACCTAACCATATAAAATTTTATGATCATAACTTTGGAACGCGTATAAATAACTGATATAAAAATTAAAACCGATAGACGAGTTTAAATTTAGAGTCAATTAAAATACTTTATTTAACCATTACCTTTAGATTTAGGTAAGGTAAACCTATAGAGGTATTTTTTGTTCCCAGGCTCCAATTACTGCGATTTTTTTAAATTTAAGTATGAGAAAATTAATCGAGATCCTTTTTTCAAAATAACTGAACATCATTAAATGCAAATATAATTGAGTACAAATATATTAATTAGAAACAGAGATATTTATAAAAGCACCAAGCACAAAGGCAACGATGCTTATAACTTTAATTAATTTGACAAATGTTTACAAAACATAATTAAGTTGTTGATTCCATTTAAACCTATCAATATGTTGTGTTCATAATATATTCTCTTTCAGACCGGCACCGATATATAAGATAGGGCGGTATATATATATACATGTATAATAATATGACACATGTCCCTAATAAACAAACTATATATATAAATGTCACGAAATCAAATTAACTCATAAATCTTCATAATCGAGTGGTATTTTATTCTTTATTCTTCGTCCACGACTTGATAATCGAATTGTTTGATCTTCTTTTGTATTTTCAACTAAATTGTTCTGTTTAATTATTTTATTATTCTCGTTCTCCAATTCCAATGACGTTGTACCACTATTGCATCCATCAAACGAAAGAATAGTTTGTCCTCTTTGCATTATAGCCACGTTATCCCGAGTCAGGCATGGAGCAGATATAGCGTAAACTTTTTAAAGTTTACGCTATATCTGCTCCGTAAAGTTGAATCTGATTTCGACGAAGGATATGTTCATTGTGACTTAATTTTACTTCATATGATCTAGGGGCAACGCATTTCATTATTTTACCTCTAAGACTCCATTCACGAGTTACTTCGTTTTGAATTGCAACAGTTTGGCCTTGTCTTTAGATGTATGGTTCAAAAACACCAATATTTTTATCATAGTACTTTTTAGATTGAACTCTCCTTTGACTATATCTCTTGCAAATTTTGACTGTTCTTTATTTCGAGATTGAAACCTGGGTAAGTTATCTCTCAGTTGACGCCCATGTAATAGTTCCGCTGGAGATAAACCACATTTTATTGGAGTATTACGTAAAATTAAGATACCTTTATAAATGTCCTCATTTGACATATAGCATTTCTTTATCAACAGTTTTACTGATTTTACAGTTGCGTCTGCTAAACCATTCGATTGTGCATAGTGTGGACTACTTGTAATGTGCTTAAATTGCCATTGTTGAGAGAATTGACGAAACACTTTCGAACTATATTGTGTACCATTATCTGACATCAACTCCTCAGGGATACCATTTCTAGAAAAAGATTCTTTGCATGCTTGTATAACATTTGCTGATCCAGTACTTGAAAGCAGAAACACCTCAGTCCACAAGCTATAATATTCGACAATAATTAAATAGTTTTTATTAGCCCACTGAAAAAAATCAGTTCCAAGTTTTTGCCATGGTCGTGTTGGGACATCAGGAATAAGGAGAGGTTCTTTCGGCTTTGATGGGAGATACTTCATACATGCCTCACACTTTCGAATTAACTGTTCAATTTAGTTATTTAAACCTGGCCAAAACACACTCTGACGTGCACGACGTTTGCATTTCTCCATTCTCAAGTGACCTTCATGCAATTTTGAAAGAATTTCTTTTCGCATACTAAATGGGATTGTTATTCTATTTTGATACAATAAGAGTCCATCAATTTTAACTATTTCATCTTTAATATCCCAATAAGGTTGGAGATTCGCCGGACAGTATTTTTTGGAATTTGGCCATCCAGAAATGATACTTTCATGCAAATGGTTTAAAAGTTCATCTTCTGCAGTTTTTTGTTTAATTTCTTCTAAACGACTCTCTGTAGCAGGCATACTTTTTATTATTGAATTTACATACACATTAAGATCATTTACTGCAATCTCATCTTCTTTTGTAGGATTAGATACAGGTGCACGAGATATTGCATCTACATCAGTAATAGATTTGCCTGCAACATGATCTGCAGTAAATGAAAATCTTAATAACTTCATTCTTAAACGTTAAATTCTTGGAGACATATCAATAAGTGAGTGATAATTTAATATTGGAATTAATGGTTTGTGATCTGTTTCTAATATAAATTTGGCAAACCATACAAATATTTTGACATGCGTGTGCACCCCCATGTTACTGCTAACATTTCCATTTCAATTGGATAATAATTTTTTTCAGTTGTCGTATTAAATCTAGATGCACAATCAATTGGTTTGTATATACCATTATGATTCTGGTAAACTATTACGCTAAGTCCATTTAATAAACTTCCATCTGTTCTTACTTTTACAGGTTTTTTAACATCGTAGTGTGCCAAAATGGGTGGATTGGTTAAACTATTTTTTACCTCATTGAATGCTCTAGTATGATTTTCAGTCCAAAACCATGCTGATCTTGAACTCAAAAGATCTCGCAAGGGTTCAGCTACTTTAGCAAGCGATGGATTGCATTTTGCTAATTGCTAGGCCATGCCAAGAAAATTACGTAAAGATGTGATATTTGTTGGTTTTGGAAAATTTTTTATTGCTTCAACTTTTTTGGTCAATGGTTTTACTCCTTCTGCTGAAATTTTATGACCTAAAAACTCCACTTCTGTTTGATCAAATAAACATTTCTCTACATTAAGGGTAACTCAATTTTCAGCAAATATATTTAACAATGCTACAAGTTTTTCGTTATATTCCATTTCTGTATTTCCAAAAACTAAAAAATCATCCATACTTTTAACCACTCTTTTTAGACCATCAATAACTTTATCCATTTTTTTACTAAAAATTTCAGGGTGTGACGTTAATCCAAATGGACCCCTCGTTGGGAAGAATCGCCCAAAAGGTGTCGTAAATGTACATTTTAACTGACTTTCAATATCCATTGGTAACTGCCAATATCCTGAGTTAGCATCTAATTTTGCCATATATTTACATCTATTTCCAAGTTGGGCCAATGAATCGTCTACACTTGGCAGTTCATAGAATTCACGCTTGGTGTCTTTGTTTAATTGTGTTAAATCAATACAGATACGAAGTAGTCCATTTGGTTTTTTCACAATTACTATTGGATGACACCAGTCTGTAGGTAGATTTACTATTTTGATAACACCCATCTCTTTCATACGCTCTAGCTTCAACGGTTCTAGTAGTTGGAACGCTACTCGTCGTGGTACTCTAATGTGGTATGGTGTTGTATTTTCTTGTGTTGTTATATGTACAGGGTCACCTTTAATAGTTCCTAACCCTTTGAATACTGAAGGAAACTGTTCTACAATGTTACTTTTTGATTTTGAAATCATAGCACACATGAATTGTTCAGGAATATCTACTTTAACTAGGTTAAACTTTTGTAAGGCTGGTCTTCCTAATAAAGCATTTTGCACATTATCGCAAACATATATAGTAATTAATTTACTGTTCTGACCGTTTAAAGAGAATGATTTTTTAAAATATCCATGACAATTGAGTTGCTTATAATCAGGACCAATTAGTCGTTTATTAGTAGTGTATAAATGTTCAATTTTAATTCCAAACTTTTTTAAATGTTTAGTTCCTATAATTGTGACTTCAGCGCCTGTGTCAATTTTAAATGTTATTTTTCCATATTTTACTTTTAATTGAATTTCCCAAGGTCTGTTTACACAATCTGCTCCAACTCTTCCTAAAAACAACGCACCTAGATGCTGCATAGTTGATGAATTTTTACCATCGCTCTGTTGATCAACTTCTCTATCAGGAATATTTGGTTTTGCTTTTAGGCAAACTGAACTATTTGAAAAGTGATTCATAATGCTACAGTCTCTGCACTTTTTACCCCATGCTGGAAATGATCCACGAATAAATGGATGCTTTTTTAAACAGAATTTACATACCAATGAATTAAATTTAAAATCTCTATTATCACTATTCTGTGTGGGTGATTTAAATTTATTTTTACTGTACAATTGTTTCCCAATACGATCTACACTTTCACTTTTATTATTTCGCAACTCAGATAAACCATCTCGTGCTTTTTCTGAAGAACGACAAATTTCTACTGCATTATCTAGTGTCAAAGTCTTTTCAGCAAGTAATTTCTCACGTACTTTGTCACACCGTATTCCATATACAATTTTATCTCTTAATAAACTGCCAAAACAATCTTCAGTATTACAAAAATTGCAATTTTTACTTAATAATTTAACTTCGGTTAAAAAATCATCAAAGCATTCACCATCTTCATGACAACGTTTAAACTATTTATGTCTTTCTAAAGTCTCATTAATAATACCTTTAGCAAACACTTCCATTTTCTCCAATATAATAGCTGGATCTGCTTTTTCATTTTCGGTTAGGTTTAATGATTCGTAAATGTTTCAAGTTTCTGTACCTTAACATACCAGCTTGATACGCAAGTGGTTTTTTCTCTAAATCCGACAACAAAACATAATCCTGCCATTTATCAATCCAGGAGCAAAATGCAGCATACCTATCTACAACTAAATCTAACATTGGAGGAGAAACACCAACTTTACCACTTTCTGCCATTTTTTATAAATAGATACTCAAGATTAAACAAGGTAATTAGAAAATACTATAAAACTTAATTTTCGCACGTTTATTTGCATACTCGTAGCGCCATGTTGTGTTCATAATATATTCTCTTTCAGACCGGCACCGATATATAAGATAGGGCCGTATATATATATATATATATATATATATATATATATATATATATATATATATATATATATATATATATATATATATATATATATATATATATATATATATATATATATATATATATATATATACATGTATAATAATATGACACACAATAGAAAGTTTCATCAATTTTTTAAAATGAATTTTCATAAACGAATTCTTCTGTCACTTGCATATAAAATTTTAATTTTGTAACATTTAAAGTCATATATATTATTTTCAGTCTTTCTGACGTGATTAGTTCTGGTAGGATCACATTTTTCTAGAACTTTGTACTTAATTACAAATTAAATTATTTTATCAAGCATATACATACCACGTACACATTAGTTATTATGTATAACTTTAACCCACATAATCCTACATAAGATTAGAAAATTGTATGGGGAAAATTAAAAAAAAAATTTAATATAACTTACCCTGCCATGCAGGTACAGTGACTTAATATAATTGATCCTTTGTTTTTAACAGCAATCCACGGTGTGTGAGTTGGGTCGTTTGTTTTGTAAGATGGCCTAACTTCTGCTTTAAAAACAACAAAACCTGAGCTTATTGTCATATGTAAAACTTCTTGCACCCAACCAGAGACAAAATACAGAGACATAAGCATCTAATGCTTTGCAGTTATCCATGGCCTCATGAGAAAAGATTTTAAGACTTTTTATTAAATAATGATTAACATCATAGTATTGAACGGATGGCCATTCTGTTGGGTCATCTTTCCAAGCATTTGCAGGGAACTTGTACGTACATTGATTAATTAAAAGGATAGCAAGTTTGTTTTTGTACCTTTCTGCAGCGTTAAAATATAATTTTTTGAAGTATTTATAAATTGACATATCTTTTGAAAGAAGCCTCCTCTACTGTTGTGGCTTTCTCGACCTAAGAGAGATGAATAAGTAAAAAAGAAAGAATATATATATATATATATATATATATATATATATATATATATATATATATATATATATATATATATATATATATATATATATATATATATATATATATATATATATATATATATATATATATATATATATATACTTGTATAGTTTATAAGAATTATTTTTCATTCAAATTTTCCAATTGAAAGATACATTTTGCTTTATTTTTCTTTTTCTTTTACAACAAAATATTAAGCTACAAGCAAACATGAATAATGATTTTTTTATCAAATGTTATATTGGTATAGCAAATAAATAACTTCAAACGTCAACAACAACGTTAATTCTGTCCGCTTTCTTTATGCTATCTTTCTAACTCAACTTCTTCTGACTTTCACTCTAACTTACTTCGTTCTTCCTAAATTCACTTACTCTTGATCAGCGATGCTGGTGATGATGCTGATTGGTGAGCTAAACTTATCTTCACGGGCCCGGGTTTGTGGTCTCTATATGGCAATTAGCCGGAGGAGGATAAACCACAATACCCAACAACAACGTTAATTTATCATAATGGCTGATACGGAAAAAAACACAAAAAACTAACAGTTTTATATTTGTGTTAATAAGGTATTCGTTTTTAATTTTATTTGGTGATTGTTTATAATGGCTAGTTACGCTGGAGTTGTCTCGAACAAAATTCATCGTATGGAGCGTGTTATTGATAATAATGTGTTTATGAATCCTAACGAAATTTTTAACAAGAAATATCAAAGAAATCGAGCCCAGGAAATTTATCAAAAAATATCTCTAATTGTTGGCGAAAATAAAGTCAGCAGTATGACATACAATACCAGAGGAAACTGGGTGATAGAGATGAATCAAAAAGAAGATGCGATTCTCGTTAATGAAACAAGTATACAATTGTACAATTATACTTTGGTAGTAACCAGAATATAAACTCTAAGATACGGAGTGACATTGGTCTTCTAATAATCGTTAAATGTGACCCTAAAATTGAGGACGATGAAATTTTAGCACAAATGCAGCCCTTTATAAGCGAGTTATACTCAGTAACTCACACAACGTACCGCTTTAACAGAAATATGAAAGACGGTCGAAGGCTGATTCAAATAAAGCCTTCTGTAAGACTAGAAGAAATTCCACATACGATCAAAATTGATGGAATAAATATCGCTTTACATTTTGCAGGGAAATCTTTTCTCTGCAAAACATGCTGCAACTCACACCCTCCCCAACAACAATGCATTTCACATAAGGAACCCTCAAAAATTATTAAAAACTCAACAGAAAAACCCAAAGAAAGAAAACAGCCTCTCGAAATAAATAGCGAAAAATTGGCGGAAAAAGAGAAAACGATTGAAAATATTACGCTTGCTAAAGAGCAAACTGACAGCAAAATACCTGTCAGTGTTTCTACAGAACCAAGCTTTCAAGTTGTTAAAAGCTGCTAACAAAATCGAGAAGAAAAACTATAACTAAAAAGAAACAGCGAAAGTCAAAGCGACGTTGAAGAAGGTGAGTTAATCGAAATAAAAAACGACAAAAATATTTGTAGCAGAAATGCACCATCGCCGACTCCTCAAAAGGAAGGCTCGAAAAGAGTTGCACGACAAAGGGCAGTATATTCCAGGTTTTTTCTCGAGTGGTACGTCACACATAGGTGGTATTTTGATCTTAACTAACCAAACTAATTATAACTTTAAAATAATTGAACATTTCGAAGACCTTGATGGTCATTCCCAGCTAGCACACATACATTGATAAAACGTTAGAACAATGTTGTGCGTTGCGTTGGCCCAACATCGACCGCCAACGTTGTTTTTATATCATTTTGGTTACAAATGCGACGTCGCCAACAACCAAAAAACAACGTTGGTTCAATGTTGTATTTTAAGTCGGCATTGCGTAATGTTTTACTTTGATTCAACGTTGTACTTTACGTTGTATTTTACGTTGGCAAAGCGTTGTATTTTACGTTGGTAAAACATTGTATTTTACGTTGGTAAAACGTTGTATTTTAAGTTGATTCAACGTTATATTTTACGTTTCCTCAACTTTATATTTACCTTTCATCGAAACCGAATTTTTTTTCTTCATGTTATGCATATACATTTAAACATAAAATATTATGTATTTATACACGTGTATAATCGTATATATATGTATATATGCATTTATCAATGATTTACTAAAAATAACTAGATGTCTAACTGCCGTAAATCGGCATAAGAAAAAGTGAAGCAAAAATCGGCCATTATGGGGGGCAAAATCTTTACGCTATTTATCAAAACAAAACAAATACGAAGCTTAAGATTGTTTAATTTAATGTAATCAATAAAAAATCGATACACAGATATCTGAAAAATTTGATGTTATTTTGATTTAAAATTTAATAATTAAGTAAAATATGCTCTTTTTTTTTGTTAAACATTTCAAAATCATACTTATTTCATGTTTTTTTGATTTTAAAATTTAACATTTAACTCAAATCTTAGATTTAGTTGAATTTTAATCTATAATCTATTTACATTTTATGCACCTGTTAGTCATTAATTACCCTCTGCAGTAATGCTAGGAGGTATTATAACATAACTGCAAGGTAAGCAGAGTCAAAAATTGTAATGAAACATTTTATAAAACTGTTTTGACTATTAACTAAGCTCTGTGTAACACAACTTAGAGGTTCCTTCTAGAAATGTTAGAATTTTATTTATGGTTAAAACTTCTTGTTATCATAAAAATCATTATTACTTTTTTCTATAATTGATTTACCTTCAATAATTAAATAAATTTAGTTCAATGTTATGTTATAATCTAGTAAGGTTTTCAATACAAAAAAAGCTCCATAGGTATTCAGGTATATAAAGAATATCTTTCCTTTGAAATAAGAGTCTTTCAATATAAATAACAAATCAAGAAAAGTAACAGTTAATAAAATTTAATTTAATATTTTTATTTATAATATTTTCACACACACACACACACACACACACACACACACACACACACACACACACACACACACACACACACACACACACACACACACACACACACACACACACACACACACACACACACACACACACACACACACACACACATATATATATATATATATATATATATATATATATAAACTGAATTTTTAAGTAATTTATTATCCTTTTATATTGTTTATTTTATATTTATATTATAAGCCTTTGAATGTAATTAATTTATTAGATTGTTGACGTAGACCAATCATTGATTTTTTAAAAACTTTTTCTGTATATAATTAGCCATATCTTTGCAGTCTGATTGTAAAAAAGTCATTTGCTAACATTTTTATCAGTTGTGTGGAATGCATGTCTTCAGTGACAGCTTCATGCTCAGCATCGTGTTCATTTAGGTCTTTAAAAAAATGTTTTTCACTAATAATTTTATTAACTTCATAAATCATTTTCAGTTTAAGGTTTTGTTCCACATTCATTTGTGGTTTTTTAAAATTGTCACCGCAGACACAAATTTTGAAAACACTCTCGCATACTATTATAGTTTGTATAAAATCATTTCTTGGAGCAATAAGCCCACCCCTATTTTTATGTTAATCAATGAAAAAACTGATGTTCCATAAGAATGTTCCACAAAATTGTTTTGGGAAATAAGTGAGTTTGCACACACAGAACATGTTATCTTTGATAATAATCTTCTTACAATAAATCCAGATATATATCCTAGTATTGCTTCCTTATAGATAAAGGTATTATCAAGATAATTTTGAATTGTAACAATATCAATATCAAAGTTTAAAAAATCTGTTTCAGGATTTGAATAAATTGCATATTTTTTACTCCACTTTAATGCAAAAATAGAGCCATTTGCATTATCCTTAAATGTTAAACAATTTGCATGCTTTGAGCCTACAATAGAATTGCGCAAAAGAATTCTTTTTAAAGATGACTTAAGTTGGAGGGCATCTGGATTATTATTAAATCCATTCATTCCACAAATACAAGAGAACAGTAACTCAAGATGATCTTGTGAAAATTTGTATGTTAGGCAAAATTTAAAAGGATGAACATTTAAAGTCAAAAGCTCATAGGCTAAGTGTTGAAGACTTTTTGCAGCCACAATTAACCCTAATACAAAGGTTTTTCTCCTATGTTTTGATAATTGAGTACGATTAGCATCTGTCAACTTTGATAAGTAGTTTATTATTTGATCAAAAGCTGCATTCCAATAAGGATAATCATTCAAAAAAAGAGCTTTCTTATACGATTTTGAAAAAAGATTTTTAGAGTTCAGCATATCAAATAATTTGTCGATGACCCTTATAAAATTTATAGTTCCTTCAGCATGCTTGAAATTTGGACGTTTGGAAAACATCAGAAATTCAATTGCATCTGCAACTGAACTACTAAGTGTTTGTGCAGCAAACTTAACATTCATTTTGTGACGCTGGAAATAAATGTTTTATTGAGATTTTATTTGCAAATTTTAATCCTTCTTCTTCCTGTATTTCATATAAAGTTTTATATAACTCCATTTAATGTATTTTCCATCACAATCCTTAAGTACCTCTAAATCACATAATGCATTTCTAGCTAATTTTAGCATATGACTTGGGTCAGGGATTACATACAAGTAGTGATTATAGCCTTCAAAAGTAAATCTTCCATTAATTTTTTCTTGTCTTTTCCCAAATGTACATCCTAGTGATGCAACAGAATTAAAGTTAACATTTACACCATCAAATGTAATGCTACGTACATTAACTTTTTTATCAGAGGAAACTGTTAATGTTTTTTTAATAAGACATGAAAGGTTTTCAGCTGTTATTTTACTACACAGTATATAGCCAATAGGTGTTTTCCAATGACCTCGTTATCCTACCAGCATAAATACCAATGCTTCTGTAGCTGGTGTATCTGTACTTAAAACATCTTCAAAAAAACCAGGTTCACAATCTACAGAGGAAGTCCAGTTGGCTAGAGAGCTTGAAGCAGGTAAATGGAGTATAGGCCGTAGAAAATTGTATGCTTAAGGTGAGTAAAAATGCAGAGTTATTGCAAATTTTTTAATTTCATCAGTATACCTATGCCCTTTTGGAAGTGAGGTATTGTTTTTAAACTGATTTTTTATAATATCAAAAGTCAATCCACTAAAGTTTTCACAAAGAATATTAGCAGCATCGTTAGAAACAATTTTTTTTGCTTAGATTTTTTAGCATAACTTTTAATGAATTTATTTTTTTTCTTTTCGTCACAACTTTTGTTTAAGAATTTTAATTTTTGCCTTTAATTTTGCTTTAGTTGGACTTGCATTTGTCGATAATGTACTTTTAGAAATAATAGTATCATCATTAATAATTTTGTTACTACTTTCGATAATATTAAAGCTACTATCTATATCCACCTGGCAATCAATACTCTCTGTTGTTTTTAAAATAACACTATTAATATAAATTTCGTTACTATTAGCAGCAACATTATTGTTATCACTTATATCCGAATGGAAATTGATGTGATGGTGACTGCCTGTTTCTGAAACTTTTTTAATGAGTCTCTTTTTATTTTTTTGTGGCGATATAGAACTAAACTTTTTTTTGACTTTTGATTTTGAATCAATAATAAAAGATGGCACAGAAAAAGGTTTTAATTTAGGCTTGTTATTAAAATCAGGTATACTGTAATCTGAAGGTAAAAAGTGATCACTACATATGCGGCTGTGCTCAGTAGGAATAAATGTTTCACGTTTTATAGCAACAATCCACCTTTTACAGAGTTCCCTATTATTAATTGGAAATTTATGAAATGCTCTGTTGTCGTTTTTCATTGCTCTATTTGTGCAACCAGCTGCAGCACAAGAATTAACCATGATTTATAAATTTTGAATATTAAATATCAAATATTATTTGATCCAAACAACCGTGATTTACTATTTTTTAAATTTGCCCCCCATAATGGCCGATTTTTGCTTCAAAAAATACGCGGAAGTTAGACATCTATTATTTATAATATATCATTGGCATTTATATATACGCATTTCTGCCATTTTGATGCTGAGTTAACAATTTTTACTACACATAAATTAACCTATAATTTATTGCATCTGATTAAACAGACATTATTTATGTTTGTTTTGCTTGTGGCTTGATATTTCATTACATAAAAAAGAGAAAAATATATAAGCAAATATATTTCCATGATGAACTGAAATATCTAAATGACAAATAATTCTCATAAATTATACAAATGTATATTTGTATATCCGCCTTTTCTCTATGCAAACGTAATGTTGGAATGCTGTTTGTTACAGAAGCCTTGGCATTGTTATTGAAAGAATAACTGGAATTTCATTTTTGTCAGTAGGTTTCATGAAAAGAGATTCAAGGTTTGATGTTTTTAAATACTTATGGAAGTCAGTTTTGTGCGGCCGTGGCGCAGTGGTTAGAACGCTTGCTTTATAAGCAGGAGATCCAGGTTCGAAACGAGCTCTGGACAATATTTTCGCGTCACGGTAAGGAAGGAGGCGTGAACTTCCTGGTTAAATGCACTTCCGCGGTGCTCTGTGACAAGACCGTTAGGACTTCTTGGGGCACCTAAAAAAAAAAAAAAAAAAAAACGTTAATCCACTGTATAAAATCCAACGTTGTTCCAATGTATGTATATACATCAAATCAACGACGGGTGAATAACATTGGATCAACGTTGGGTTTAGATCGTAAAAAAAATCAACTTTTGCAATGTTTTTACATACATTAATTCAGCGTTGGTTTATACACATTAAATCAACGTCGGTTTAATAACATTGGATCAACGTTGGGTTTACATCCTAAAAACAATCAATTTTTTGCGATGTTTTTACATACGTTGAACCAATGTAAATGAGCCAGCTGTTTTTAGTTCCATCGGTATTAATTTCATCATTAAACAAATGACATTGGATCAACGTTGGTTTTGCATTAGAAAAAACAGCCGACGTTTACGATGGTTTTACATACGTTGGCCCAACGTAAGTGTGCTAGCTGGGTTATAATTATATTATAGTGGAAAACGAATACCACATTATTCTAATAATAAACGTTTGCGCAAAATCTGGTTCGAGCTACACTGATCAAATCAAAAGAAAACGGTTATTCAAAAACATATCTAAAAAAATAAAAATTAAAAACTCAAATAATCAGTTTACAATACTCGGGGTGATTTTAACATGGTTTTAGACGATAAAGATCGCTACCCGCAAATCAACAGGAGAAAATGCTTGTCAACATGTAATTTAAAAACTTTATTAACTAAACTTAATATCGAAGATACCTGGCGCATTTTTAACCCAAATGCCCGAGAACACACATACAAATCAACAAACAATATATCTTTTTCTCGGCTTGATAGACTATATATAAGCAAACACATGCGTCAACTCATATCAATCGAACATGAACCAATGATTTTTCAGACCACCGAAATGCTATATTCGCCACCATTTTGATGAACAACATAGAAATTGGAAAAGAAGTCTGGGTTCTAAATAATAAAAACTTAAGCAAATATAATTACAATGACAACGTTTTAAAAATTATTAAAACAGGGTGCCAAAAATATATCATTCTGAAAACAAAACATCTGGGATCTTCTTAAACAAAAAAATAAAAAATTTTTCACAAAAATTCAGTAAATCTGAAGCAAAAAAAAAACGATTTCAGGAATATAGAATCAAAAAACAACTGAAAAATTCTCTTTAAAAGTCCCACTATAACCCCAGAATGAAATATCTCAGCGAAATTCTAAAGGTAAAACTTCAAAGCTTTGAAATAAATAAAATAAACTGCGCAGAAACTAGAGCAAAAGTAAAATGGCGAACGGATAGTGAAAAATCCAGCGAATTCGTTTTCCAGCTTGAAAAAGCAAAAACATCTAAACAAATCATCACGCTAATAAAAGACAAAAACGGAAATGAAAACAAAAACACCCATTATATTACTAAAAGTTTTGAACAATTTTATAAAAAAATGTATAAAAACACTAATAATGCCGTCACACTACAAAAGTTTTTACTCGATAACACAGACATAAAAAAATTACCAAGCAACAACGCTCATTAGACGAATCGATTATGCTTTGTGAAGTCGAAAATGCAATAAAAACTATGAAAAATAATAAATCACCCTGAAATGATGGCTTAACCGCCGAATTCTACAAATCCAATTTTGACATTTTAGGTGAAAGTTTAGTTACAGTTCTAAATGAAATAATAAAAAAAAAACGAAATGTCTATTACACAAAAACAAGCCATTATAACTTGCCTTTTTAAAAAAGGAGATAAAACCGACATTTTAAACTGGCGACCAATATCTCTCTTAAACACGGACTACAAAATTCTTACCAAAACAATATCAAACCGACTCTCAAACTTTCTCCCAATCATCATAAACATTTATAAATTAGCAACAGGTACTAAATTGAACACTGCCAAATGCCAAGGGTTGTTGCTCGGAAAGAACAGATCAATGATAAAAAAAAACTTCTTAAATTTTTCGTGGCAAAACACCACACTTTGGAGCTTAGGTATTATTTTCTCAAGTTGTAGTCGATATACCAACCACCAATGGGATGAGGGTATCGCTAAAATCAGCAAAAAAATAGAAAGCTGGAAATGATTTCAATTATTGATAAAAGGAAAAGCTATTATTATTAACCAAATACTCTTAAACAGCTTATAGCATCTCGCCTTTACGCTTCCTATTCCAGGAGACCGAAAAATTAAACTAATAGAACAAAAAATCGAAAGTTTTCTTTGGAACAATTGCACCATAAAAACTCCAAGACAAATATCTAAACTCCCTGTTGATAAGGGAGGCTTAAATATCATAGACGTTAAGGAAAAACTTCAATCTATACAACTAAGTTGGATCTTAAAATATTTAATAAAAATGAAAAAGGAGCGTGGAAAAATTCAGCTTTCTACATATTCAACAGTTACAGAAACGCCAACCAGGGAAACCATTTCTTTCTCACCACACACTCAACAGAATTGTTAAAAACTCTTACTATCACCAAACTATAAAAAAATGGAGTTGCTTATACAGAAAAACAAATAACCACACAAATCTCACAATCGAAGAAATACTAAAGCAACCTATATTCTATAACCCATACATACGCTACAAAAATAAAACTCTCAAACCAACTCAAAAATCCACAAACAACGACGTAATAAAGCTAGGTGATATCGCTAAAGTATTTATTCCTGGATTTCTGGTAAATCTACTAATCGGTATAAAACAACTCCTCCTAACAAAAATTATAAACTCCTTACCACCTGACATTAATTCACCTAAAAATAGACCTCCCCTTCGTATTATTGACCTCAATCCAAATACTATATACATCATCTCAAAGAACTACAAAAACACAAATTTACCCGAAAAATATTTCAGGTGGCAAGATCATTTCAAAAATAGCATGAAAAACACCACAGCAAAAGAATGGTCGCAATTATTCTGCTCAATCCACAAAATCAACACCAATAACAAAGCAGATAAAATAAGGTATAAACTCATACACTTTGTTTTACCTACCAAATCAGTATTTAAAAAGAGAGGGTACATAAAAAATGATCCTAATATTTAATGAGCTTTTATATAAATTATACTGCAACAGAATGAGGTCATTCCACGAAAAGTCCATAAACAAAATCAAAAAGATTCTGTAACAAGAATTTGAAATTTCGAAGCAAACAAAAAAAAAGGATTTTCTTCTTTTAGAACTTGCACAAATCTGAAGCAACAAAAATAAAATTAAAATAAAAATGAACAACAATCGTTTTTTAAACTGAGATGCCGAGATCATTTTTCGAATTTTTTTTATTTTTTTATATTGCTTTTTTGTTTATTTTTGTTTTTTGGTTCTTTTTTTCTTCTTCGTTTTATTTGATGTAGCTTCTAAAGACTATGTCTATATTTTACGTAGTAGTGGAGCAGTAGACCAAATTGAAAATATAACTACTGTATTCATTATTAAAACTCTGCACGGCAAATGCCTGAGGAGAATAAACTTCAATATAATTTATCATAATGGTTGGAATATGTATCTATATATTATGTGTGTATAAATGCGTTTATATACAATATTTATTGTGTATCTACATTTGCGTGTTTCATATTTTATCAATTTTAGAAATTAAACTCGTTAATCGATTTATAAATTGACCATTTATATGAAAATATATAATTTTTAGGGTCACCACCAGTTTGATTTTGGGCAAAAATGTTGGGTGTTTTAAACGCCTGGCTTTAAAACACCCAACTTGTTTCCTGAAAAAAGATTTTCAAGATCTTCTTTCACAAAACAAGTTTATATTTTTAAGTTGTTATATTACGATTAATAATTGGTAATTGGAAACTTAATATATATATATACATATATATATATATATATATATATATATATATATATTACATATATATATATATATATATATATATATATATATATATATATACATATATATATATATATATATATATATATATATGTATATATATATATATATACATATATATATATATACATATATATATATATATATATATATATATATATATATATATATATATATATATATATATATATATATATATAATTATTCATCTGTAAATTATGAAATATATATATTTAGGATAACAGGTAGCATTTGATAATGCTACCCAGTAGTGAACAACGGGCAGGTACCCGTGTACTCGACGACAGTCCTTGACCTAGATAATGTTAAATATTTATCATAATTTATGTAGAGTGCAGAGTCACAATCCGTAAATGTGTCAATCCTCCTTACTTTAACTTTAGACTTAAGCCAATTTCACATTGAAAGCAAATCATTTCTAATAGAGTTTGAGCAGCCGTTGCGCAGTGGTTAAAGTTCTGGCTCCGAACCTAGAGGTTCCAGGTTCGATGCCAGCTCTAGCCTATTCGTACGGAAGGAGGCGTGAACTTCTTGTTAAATGCATTTTATCAAGAAGTTCACGTCTAAATTATAACAACAACAACAACAACAACAACAACAACAACAACAACAACAACAACAACAACAAAAAGAGTTTAGTAAACAAAATAATGCATTTGATAACTTGTATAAACCAAGGTTTGGGAATCTTTTAAGACAGAAGAGCCTAAGTTTACAATTAATAAACAATTTTTAGTTTTTAAAGAGCTACTAACATCTTGTTTTCAATATTAAATTAGTATTTCAATATTTGTTTAAACATTTTAATAATATAATGTAGACTATGCACTTACATAAACCCGAAAAACACAAACTTTGAAAAACTAATAGTGTTACGGCTAAACATCTCTTATTTGCTTATTTAGTTCTGTATGTGTATGGTACTTTTAAAGCACCAAACTGTTTAAAAAAAGTAGAAATATAGTTAGTGTCATTAAAATACTGAAGGTTGAGTGTGTATGTAACACAAGACTACAAACGCTGCCTAATTTTCCTTTTTTTAAGTAAATAAATTTATTGAAAAAGTTACGTTGTTAACGTCAATTTTTCTTGACCTTCCCCCCTGCCTTCGCTCCTCCTTGTCAAAACTTGTCAAAAATTTTTTGATTTTCAAATCTGATCTGTCAATGCAATTCTCACACTCCACACTGGCAGTGCTTAGTGGTAGAAGATTATTATTTGGTGATAAACCACTAACAGTAGCTATTTTTTCAACAACTGTTATTTGTACTTTCCGAATTTTTCCTTTTACATAACTTGCATGATCTCTCTTACTAACACGTTTTATTCTTAAAGGTGAAATTCTAATCTCGAAAAGACTAGTCACTTGAACACAATAAATCATCTGTGCCATTAATATCGTCAATTTTTTCACTTGAGTTTGTGAGTTGAGTTGAAAAAGCTTTTCGGCAATTTGGACACAATTTTTGACCTATATAAATTACTTTATTTATTAACTCTGAATAACAGTCTGCAGTCTCTCAGTCAATACATCTCAACCCTTTAACTTAGCAACGATTGGCCTTACTAAAAGGATTTAAACAGCAGCACTACAAATGCGTTTATTTAATTTAATATTATAATAAATTTAATGCGTGTAGCAGTGATACTTTGAAATCTACACATTCGATTTACTAAGAACCCATGTTTTTGAGATATGTTACCCTTTTATTGCAAAAATATAAGACCCCAAAAATACGATTTTCGGCTACTGACTGATATTAAAATTTAGGTAAGCCTTACAAAAAGTACCACAAAATCCGAAATAACAAACATTTTGACCTGAAACTTTGGCAATGTTTATGAAACATGTTTAACTACATACTGACAAAGTTTTATCAAAATCTGAGATTGTCAAGTGGGGATGATTGCAGAAATTGGACCGTTTGAAGTGGAATGACCTAGGAGTTTTAATAGTGTCTTGGAGTTGTAAATTAATATCATTAAACCTCTTCAAAATATCTGCTAAATAAAAGACATCCTTTTTGACAATTATTATTTGTTGGTGGAAAGTGTTTTCAGTTTATTTTCCACGTTAACTGCCATCGCTTTAATTCTATGCTTTACTGTAGTATCGCATCATAGCAAAGTTTTCTAAACCCGATTTATTGATGCATGACTGTGGTAGAGAGTTATTCCGGTGTAGCAGCTTAAAATAACTCCCTGTAAATAAATACTTCCGGAGTACTTATTTCTTAGTCAAAAAGTACTCCCCCAGTCATTTTAGGCTAGTAAATAAATACTCCCGTTTGTAAACAAGTACTCCCAATGAAACATTTTAGGACATTGCGATGCATCGCTGTCGTAAAATTGTTTCTTCTGTATCGAAATTAAGTTTTCCATACTCTTAGAATAAAAAATGGCGCGATATGTTGATTTTGTAACAATTGAAAAGTACCTTACAGAAAAAGTTTATCCTTTAGAAATTAAGGCTGATAAAGGAAAGAAATCTAATTTTCGAAAAGTTTCCAAAAATTTTAGCATTTTAACGGGACAATTATTATGCCGTAGCAAAAAGTTAGTCATTGCTTGTAGCAAAAAATAATATCTGACATTCATTTTTTTTGTTGTTGTTATTTACCTCCTTAAGGCCGAGAAGGCCAATACAGATGAGGAGGCTACTTAATAGTGGCTATAACCCTTTCTCAACTCTATCACTCCGAAACACGAACCTTGACGAACAAGGCCGCTACGCGGAGAAATAAGTTAAACGCGGTACTACCAGGGTTGTGGTGGGGATCGAACTCGGAACCTTTCGCTTATAAAGCGAAAGCTATACCACACTACACCACTACCGCATTTTGTCTTAGTGAAAATTCCCAAGCAAAAGCAATGGCCTCACACCGTGGAAGAAATGCAACTTATCACAAAATCTTTAGCAGATTTTACTGGCACAATATTAAATTCGACGTAGAAGAGTTTAGTAAAAAATAAGCTCTATGTCGAAAAACATGGTAGAATAATAAGTTCTTTAACAGAATTCCATTCCGTTCCAATTGTAAGTAAAGCAATGGAACAATTTGGAATTGATATTTGTAACTTGCCAGAGGTTGATGGTTTTAAACATTTAGCTGTCTGTATAGACTATTTTACCAAATGGTCACAAGCTAAATCTCTTAAAAACAAAACTACTGATTCAATTGCACTACTTTTATATGAAGTAACCTGTCAATACAGGTGCATTAAAATACAAATTAATGATCAAGGAAGAGAGCTTGTAAATGAAGTCAGTAAAAAACTGCATACAATGACATGAACTAAGCAATGGGTAACTTCTGATTATCATCCCCAATCTAATGGTTTAAGTGAGGGTCAGAATAGAACTATAAAAGAAGCATTAGTTAAAGTTCTTGATGAAAAAGCTGTGGAATGGCCCTAAATTATTGAATGAATATTATTTGCACATCGTGTTAGCAAGCACACTTTAACAAAATATTCACCAATTTTTCTATTATATATTCGAGAACCTAATTTACCTGTAGATGTTAAATACGGATTGATTGATATTAAGAAGCATGACATTGAAAGTTTTGACAGAGAAACTTTTGATGCAGTTCTTACTTTTTTATTTCTTTACGAGAAAAAGTTTACCATACCGCATTTAAGAACATTCTTAACATTCTTCAACTGCTTAAAATAAAATAAACAACAGGAAGATTACAATAAACACCATCAATCATTTAGTGATAAAGTTCTTTTAAAAAATCAAAAAAGGATTGATAGAAATGGAGGAAGTTTTTCATTTAAATGGCTTGGTCCATATACGGTACATTCAATTTCTAAAAACAACTTGTGCACTTTGGTTAACCAAAAAAAATACTACTCTAAAGAAAAAATACAACGTTTCTTTACTTAAGCCATACATTGATGAAAATAAAAAGTCATTATATAATGATATGTTGAGTTCTTGTGTTGAAACTAAAGAGAAAGTTACAAGTTTATGGTGCATATTACTTGACGAATGTGTTGAAATGGTATTGATTAGTGCAGTGAAAACATCCATTAATAATACGGAAACATAACAATCGTTGTATCATACCTGTATGAGGTTTGAAAACATTTTGCAACAAAAAAAAAGTTTCTTCTGCGTATTTTCCTTAAATTTCAAGATCAAGAACTCTCAAATGTAATGCAACGGAACAATAAAATAAAAGTAAGTATTAAAAACTTATTAAAAGTATTTGGACCCTTTAGTGGAGTTGCAACTCGCTTGAACAATATTGTCAATGATGAAAAATGGAAATCTGCATGGATTATCATTTGTGCAGAAAAACATTCATGGTTTACAGTAGAAAAAACGTTTTGGAAATCACATCAAGAAATCAATTCAGTTGACTCAAAAAATGCTTTAAAACCTGAAAAACTATGGTTAAATTTTCTAAATTTTTATCATTTTAAAAATGAAGATAAACAGATTGTGTGTTGACCACTGTGCGGCCGTGGCGCAGTGGTTAGAATGCTTGCTTTATAAGCAGGAGATCCAGGTTCGAAACGAGCTCTGGACATATTTTCGCGTCACGGTAAGGAAGGAGGCGTGAACTTCCTGGTTAAATGCACTTCCGCGGTGCTCTGTGACAAAACCGTTAGGACTTCTTGGGGCACCTAAAAAATAAAAAATAAATTAAAAAAAAAAAAAGATTTTGTTGTCTCATAATTCGTCGCTAAATGACAACATCATGGATGCTGAACAAATGCTTATTTGTAAGCAACTAGGACCAAATGCAGAAATCCAATCTCTACTAAATGGTCAAAAATATTCAAGTAATCCATACCAGCCAGTCAATAATGAACATATTCAACTTATGCATAATGGTTCATGCCGTTGGTTTCTTACATTTTGCTGTAATGGAAGAGTCAATATTTGTGATAGTCTTTATAACTTACTGAATAGTCTTTATAATTTACTAATCTTGTTTCTTTAAAATGTGTTCAGTCTTTATATAAAAACTATTCTAATAGCAACGAAGATTTACTTATAAACTTTACTTATAACTTTTATGCCAGTACAAAAACAATCAGATGATTTTAGTTGTAGATTGTTTGCTGTTGCCTTTGCAGACGAACTGTTAGCAGGTAAATTACCAATAGAAACAAACTTTGATGCATTGAAAATGCGGTGACACTTGTTATCATGTTTAAAATCTCAGCATCTTTCACCATTTCCTCAAAAGAATTTTTTTTGTGTGTATAAATATTGTATTCAAACACAATAGTTACTTGTATAAATTTATAAACTGTAAATATCTACTTTTACCTATTAATTATTTTTTTGTACCAAAACCGCAAGCCAAAAATGATTGGGTTCCAGTATTAGCATTTTTTTTAAAAGAAAAATTAGACAGATATTTTAATAAGGGATTTTCTCATAATAATCCCAAGGAATCATAGGGATTCTAAATACTACAGTGTTTAAAAGAGGGAAAAAAATTAACAACGGGAAACCCAATAAAGTGAGCTAAAAAAAAGACCAAAGCGTGTGTTTTAGGGAGGATCGAAAAGACGATTACCAAAAAAAACGGTACAAATAGAAAGAAAAAATATCCTTTTGATAAAATTTGGAGGTACCACGGTACTTTTATAATATTTTTGAAAACTTTAAAGGAAGTAAAATAACAAAAGGTGCAACTGCTTTTCAATGTAAAAATACTGTAAAAACATTTGTCTTTAAACCAATGTTGTTACGCTAGTAATTATTTAATCAGTATGCATCAAAGAGATGCGACGCGCCACCTCAAATTCAATGCTATATTAACTTATATATATAAAATTCAACTTTAGGCGAGTACTTATATCATGGGGGAGTATTTATATCCTAGGAAATTAAATACTCCCATGTGTAATTATTTCCTAAAATATAAATACTCCCGGAGTACATATTTCCTAGGAAATAAATAGTATTTATTGACGGGAGTAATTTTAGACTGCTACACCGGTAACTTCCGTCTGGGAATTTTATTAGTAATATTTTTCGTTAACCGGAAAAATTCCTCAGCTAAATTTTAATTGAGAGAATTAGTTGTGTATACATTTTATTATATCAAGATAGCTATTCACTCAAAATAAAAATACATTAATGTCTTCAAAGCTATTGTATGTGTATAATTTAACATTAGATGTCGTCTATAATATCGAAAAATGTAAAAATCAAATCATAACTATCCTATTAAACGCGATTCAAAGCAAACATATAAAGTAATTCAAACACATAGAATTTTTGCAACTTGCGGAAGCAAGGGGTTGTTTTTTATTAGCGATTAGTTTTTACGCAATAATGTAAATAACGATGAAGATTATCGAAAAAATGATCGCAAATAACCTCGAAGAAAACAAAAAAGTATGCATAAAGAAACTGAACGATTATTTAAAGAGCAGGAAAAATTGTTTACTTTGATAATAAGCGCTAACCTCAAAATTATAACTAATAGACTAGAAAAAGAAGCTAATAACAATAAGTTGAAAATGTCGAATATTGAAAAAAAGACCTGAACGACACGACGGACAGTCTCAGCTTTAAGAGGATAAAGCGTCAGAAAATACATCTCATTTAAAAAAATATTATGAAAATTAAGTAAATATACTATCTAAAAAACAATAGACTTGGAAAATTGATCTAGAAGTAAGTCTAATTATAGTCTCCAGGAGAAAACTCGGCAGAAATGTCAGAGATAAGATAACAATAGCTGAATATCTAAATAGCTTCTTTCTTAATGTTGGTCACAAGTTACCTACAATTTTGTTTTTATTATTAATTATTTTTAAATCTGGTGATGATTTTGGTACTATTAATTATAGACATAAATCAGTTTTACCACGATTTTCCATATTAATAGAACGCGTCATGTAGACTTTACAATCATTTGACGGAAAACAGTTTTTTTTACGGTAAAAAACTTTGGATTTAAAAAAAAAAAAACGCTCAACTGACGATGATATAATTGAGCTAGTAACTCATAAATCTAATGCTTTTAGTAATGATTGTTTTTTTTTGATCTCTCTAAAGCTTTTGACACTTTTAAAAAAACTTGAAATGTATAGAGTGAAAAATAGTAATTTACTTTGGATGAAAAATTTTTTATCAAAAAGAAAACAAATATATTCAATATAAAACAACAAAAGCAACAAAAAGCACTATAACTTGTGGGGTTCGCTGAGGTTTGCACTTGGGACCGTTATTATTTTTACTCTATATAAATAATTTACATTCAACATCAAGCTTATCAAATTTAATCTGCGGATGACTCCATCTGTTTTATTCACATAGAGGCATTAAGACACTTTTTAACATAGTTAATAAAGAATTACATAAAATAAACGAATGGTTCATGTGTAACAAACTCTCTTTAAATGTTAAAAATTCATCTTATTTCATAAATCAAATAAAAATGAAGATATTCCTCTTAAACTATCTTATCTAAATATAAGCTATACTAATACAAAAAGAGAAACTTTAATAGGTGTGTTCTTGGATGCAAGTTTGTCGTGGAAGTTTCATATAAACATTTTAGAGAGCTTTCCTAAATATCATGTCCTTAAAAAGTTTAAATTTTTCATTAATATATAGTCACCTAACCTAAATGATAACGTGGCCTGGACAGGCACAAATTATGCTAAGCTTATAAAAATATATAATTGCTCAAATAATTCCTATAATTCCGATAACTCCTTCAAAGTATCAAAAAAAGTTACGAAAGTCAATCTGATGTCTTAAACCAATCAGAAGATGAATATCAACAATACGCAGCTCATGCCATATATCTAACTCCAAAATCACAATGGATGAACGCATAATTCAAAAACTTTTAGTTTTAGTTTCTGTGCATACAACTGTCAAAGTATTGAATCAAACACCTACTATATACAACTGTCAAAGTATTGAATCAAACACCTGCTATATACAACTTTTTATATAAAACAGACAGGGGCTCAAAGAAGATACGGATGACTGGTGTTACCACAATCTTTTCATAGAGCCCCTTTAGAATAACATTTAAAGCCCATATGGCTTTAGGAAATTTACAATAAAATATTTTTTCTGAAAAATACTACGTGAAGAATAAAACTCAATAACATAATTTACAATAACATTTAATAACATTTAAAAGCCCACATGACTTTAGTAAATTTGCAATAAAATATTTTTTCTGAAAAATACTAGGTGAAGAATAAAAACTCATATATGTATCCTCATATGTACACATACGCATACACAAACACATATACAAACATACTTACACACACATATATAAACATACTCGCATATATATCAGAAGTTTAGGAGATGCAATTTCATTTGTCGTTTAAAAGAGGAAGTGCTTTTCAAATCTTTTATATTGTTATTTTTAATTGATTCCATAATGACGGACCTTGGTTAATAATTGAGAATTTTGACACTTGTGATTTTACTCTGCTCAATTGATAGTTATGGTTGCTATTTGACCGAAGATTGTATTTTTGTGAAAACGCCAATGTAAAAATATCAGAAAATACTTTTGGCAGCAAGTTATTCTTATATTTATACATAAATATTAATATTTGAAGCGAATTAAGTTTTGATATATTTAACACATTCATGTATTTCATTACAGAGGAAGGGTTTTTTAATCTTTTTAAATAGTTAACCGCTTTACATGCGTGGTTTTGTAGCCTCTGTAATCTTATTAATTTAGTTTTGTGTGTGTTAGCCGAAACAATATTAATAATTAAGAGAGATGACAATAAACAAGACTGAAGTAAAACATTTTGCGTGATTTATAATCAAGAAAGGCCCTAGATTTATATAATACACTTATAGCAGATGATATTTTTGCTTCAATAAGACTAATATGTTTTTTCCGTGATAGGTTCTCATCAAATATTACTCCCAAAAACCTTGTATAATTTACTCGTCAAAGTATTGAATCAAACCAAAGTCAAAGTGTTGAATCAAACACCTACTATATATCTACCTTAATTAACTCTTTCGATATAATTTTTAAATCCGAGCATTGGCTTTTAAATGCTGAGCGTTTAATTTTAAATGATCTATCAGCTCCGACACATCAATTTTTTTTTTATCTGCCGAAAAAAAAGAATATGGAAAACCTTTAGGAGGAATTTTTTTAATTCGTAAAAATTTACTGCAGTCTCTTCAAGTAATACACAAAGATGAACACACTTTTGCAATACAAGGTTCATATTGGAATAGTGTTTTTAGTTTTATTGGAGTCATGGCCTACTATATTATACGGCAACATATATTATATGTTACATTTTAGAGGCCGATTATAAAAGGTCTATTTACGCAACAAAATAATGACAGTGCAATATTAAAAAAACATTAAATATATGTGCATATATATATATATATGTATATATATATATATATATATATATATATATATATATATATATATATATATATATATATATATATATATATATATATATATATATATATACTTATATATACTTATATATACTTATATATACTTATATATAGATATTAGAGATGGGAATCGAACCCTTTTTTTAAAGTTCGGGTCCGGTTCGGTTCGGTTACATCTAATGTTCGAGTTCGGTTCAGTTCGGTCTTAAGCACAGTTTGGGTTCGGTTCGGTTCGGTATCAACACAACTGTTTTTTTATTAGTTACAAAGCTTTACATCCACAATGATAAAACACAAATAAATTAAAGTAATATTAAGTAGTTAAAGCATTGCAAATAACTTGAATAATAATAATTTGCAATGCTTTTATACTGCAACTTCAAAAGTTCAAAAAACAATGCAGTTGCTAATAGCTGCAGTTAAAGTGCACAAAACATTAAAGCAGTAACTTTCTGAACACAGATAACGGTAGCTTAAGTAGCCTACTGTCAGTCTAGTAATCAGGGCTGCATGTTGTGTTTGAGAAATATCAGCATTTCCAATGTTTCTGGGTTTAGGCGAGCCCTGCGCTCACTCATCGTCACCCCACACACTGAAAACACTCTTTCACTGGCAGTACTTGTAGTAGGAATAGCCAACAACTTTCTACCAATCAATGCCATCGTCGGAAGCTTATGTTCACGGTCATTGTCTTTCCAGAATTGCAATGCATCACACGCTGTCACGGGCAGTGCCAAGTAATTGTCAAGTTCATGTCTTGTGTCATTACTGTCGGCGTTAGACAATGGAGTGGCAACTGTTTTTAAGTCTGCCAGCAAATCATACGATTCAAGATCAGCTTTATTCTTCTTTGCAGGAGGCAGCTGATCTGAATGACTGCATTCACTAAAGCTGTCTATATCTGTATTGCCTGAGTCCTTTCGTATCACTTGATTTGGTGAAGAAGAAATAATTTTGTCCACCATACTACGCATTTCTGAATAAACAAAATTGCGATCGTCTGTGTTGACAAAAGACAAGTATTTGTAAGAAGGAACAAAAGTGTTGATAGCTTGTGCAAAGGATGAATAACATACTTTTCATTCAAACTGGACAGAAAAACTGCCTTCAAATCACGCATACTGTCGCTGTCTGAACCATTGATCTTACAGACTGATCGAAAATAAAAAAGCATTGGCCATACATCAGGGGACGTCGGCACATTGTCATGTGACAATTGTACAGTAGCCTTGTGAAAGAGATGCAAAAATTCTACGACGTCATGCAACAATTTTTCATTAACGTTGTTCAGTTGCTCAAGTTTGTCAAACTGCTTTGAATCAGCAAGAATTGACTTGACATGATCTAACTGGCATGACAGTGATTGCAAAAGAAAAAATTGACTGTTCCAACGAGTCGCAACATCCTGTTTGAGAGTGCGATTTAGCTCCTGGTTTTTCCCACTATGTTTAAAGTAGCCCACCATTTCCTTTGAAGTCTTGATCATTTCATGAACTAAATTAGCACCAGGGGATTTCAAAGTTTTTTCAACAGCTAAATTAAGATTATGACCTGCACAACTAAGTCTAACATCGTTGCGATAAGCCGACTTCATATTACTCCCATTATCAGTCACAAATACCAAATTGTCACTTTTTATAGTCTGAGGGAAAAGTTTTTTAAGTATTTCAGTTGTCTTTGCTTTTACGGCAATGCCAGTCTTAGACTCACTAAACTCAAACAATCCAACACACTTACTTATAAGGCAATAACTGCTGTTAATGTAATGTGCTGTAAAAGTTTGATAAGAGTATTTTAGAATGTCATCGGTCCAGTGATCAGTTATTATTGCGATATGAGTAACCCCAGCAAGTTCGTCTTTCAGCTTTCGAACACATTCGTTGTAGAACTTTGGTAGTAGTGTCTTAGACAGCGTTGTTCGATCACACATAATATCCTCAAGTTTCACTGATCCATACTTCGATCCAATATCAATCATTGTTTAAGCAAAGTGACGGAACCCATCATCCTGAACACACGAGAATGGCTGAATGTCTCTGGCAATCATGTAAAGGGCTGCACGTTGAGCATATTCACAAATGTGTTTAGGAACCTGTAAAGTATAAAGCAATAAACAGTAGACATTAAACACATAACAATACATAATGGCCTTTTTTTTTGTACTACAAAAAACATTGTATTTCTAAAATATTGCTAACAACTTGTAACAAATATATTTTGCTATCAATGGTAGCAAGTGAAAAGTTAAAACAGTAAATAGGAAAAAGCAAGATCCGCAAATTATATTTATTAACCTCTGTCTTTTTAGGTAAAAAGCTTGTCATTTTTAATTGTCCAGGTTCTGAACTGATCTTATTGATGTGTTATGTATTATGTCTTTGTAAAGTTGTAGTATGACCAATTGGCACTGACAACCATAATCCACACTGCTTACAAACGGCAAACTCCTTGACAACCTGTTGATCATAACATGATTACTCACAGTTATACAAAAATCAAATAAAGTGTATTATAACTAAGGTCAATTGACTCTATTTAGCATTTGATATTCAAATAATTATCAAACCTGAATGCTGCTCAGTTTGGCATTTATAAAACTAAATAATTTTAGTTTTATAAATATTTCAATAAATCAATAATCACTCTGCAGGTGATTATTGATTTATTGAAATATTTATAAAACTAAAATTATTTAGTTTTATAAATATTTCAATAAATCAATAATCACCTGCAGAGATGCAGGTGATTATTGATTTATTGAAATATTTATAAAACTAAATAATTTTATATGCAGTAAGTATAGCTACAAACCTCATCCCCAACTTCAACGCAACGGAAGCGTGTCCAGCATTCACTCTTTGTCCATGATGCAGGTACTAAGCGAGCCGCTCCGTCTGTTATCAATTTCTCCAACACTTTTTTAGTCCATTTACGAGTTAATTTACTGTTACTCATTATTACTACAATATTATGTAATTATTGAAATCATTAATTACTAAGATATGAATAAAAACTCAGAACATTGACAACACCTCAATATTGCAAATGTTTAGAAACAGCATTTCCATTTTGGTTGGTAATGTTATGAATTGTAGACTTATCGCGAGATTAGAATTATTTTGTTCTATTTCCCATTTTAAACGTTGGGAGAAAATTTTTCATTTTTTTCTAAAAGTAAAAATTACTTAAAATTTTAGCTAGTTTTTAAAGAAATAATAACTTATGCTTTAAATAATTTTGATTTAAACAAATTATTTAGAAGAAATTTAAAAATTAAAATATATTTTAAAAGTAATTATTAATTACTAAAATTACTAACTCATTTTCTTCCAATACTTAATATGAGAGATAGAACAAAATAATTCTAAACTCGTGGTATGTTATACATTAGGTAATGAATCATGTTATGTATGTTACACATTAGGTAATGTAGCATGTTATGTATTGTAGTGATGTGCGAATTGCAAAATTTTCACTTTTTCAAGCCTCTATTTAGCTTGGTTAGGGCAAGAACAATTGGTTTGATTCGGTTCGTTCACAACAGTTTTAATGTTCGGGTTCGGTTCGGTTTAGTAACAGCTAAAGTTCGGGTTCGGTTCGGTTCTGTCGTAGATAAGGTTCTAGTTCGGTTCGTTCGGTTCGGGTTCGGTTCGTTTCCCATCTCTAATAGATATATTAGGTACGCGGAAATTGCGAGATCTGGAGCCGAAAAATATGCCAAATAACTGAAGACTCGTTTTTTGAACATTTTTTAAAGTACCATCAAGAAAACGTTTTTTTGTTGTGTTTCTTTTTAGAAACATATATAAACTTAGATTGTTTTTGAAAAAAAGAAGAGTTTACCTTGATTTATATGTGACTTTTATTTATGGTTACTATAATTATTTATTAACTTTATAGCTCGTGAAAATTTTGTTGATGTTCTCAAGGTAAGATGTTGTTAAATAAAAGTTCAACCATTTTTTAAAACTGCTCAATTTTCGACACTATTTTTCTTTTTACCTTCCAAATTTCATTGAAAAATAAGGTGTCGCAGATAGCTTACGAGTTGTCGCACTTTGGTACCTAAATTCCGTTTTCCTGAATTCGATAAGTGGATAATGAGTTAGTGGGGGAGGAGGAGGAGGGAGGGGAGGGGGATAGTAAGTTTTTAATATATATATATATTTTTTTGGGTGACAAATAGTATTTCAAATAAAGATTTAAAGTATATTACCGAGTCAGGAATTTCATATCATATGATATCATACTGTGTAAGATAATATTGTGCATAGTATCATAATATTTGTCAAGTGAGTAATTTTACATTATTTAATGTTGAAGCAAATTTCAACTTTAAATTTAACTATAAAGTTAAACAGTTAAATTTAACTATAAAATAAATACTTTAGATGGGTTATCAAAGTCTACAGATGTTATTCCAAGTATGATTACTATTTTTTCATTTACTTTTTTAAATTCATATATACATGTATCATATTTACATATAATATTTTTGAGAGAATTAAGGTTTGATAATTGGCTCGACAATATAAGAGATATTTCTCTCTTTCAATTACAGATACACTCAAGGAGGAGACAGCAAGTGCAAGGCTTCACAATATAGATAGTGAAGAATTAATTGGTATGTTTAGTGATGCTAAAGGAAGATGCCCTAATGCAACAATTTGTTATATATCAAGTAAATATCAAGATCATTTAGATAATCTTGAAGAGTTAAATAGAGAAAAGGTAGTTAAGTGGTCCATTTATATGGCAAATTAAAAAAGAATGAAAACTCGATTAATACATAATGACATTCAAGCAGAGATTACTGATAGACAGACATTTTAAACGCCAAAAAATGCATGAAAAATAAAAAAGAAAGTTAGAACGCGAGTTGTGCGCATTAAATATCAGCGAAATGATGAATATATATAAACACTTATCTTCCAAGCAACTTGATGATCTAGATAATGTTATGTCTGAAAGAATTGTTGGCTGAAAACTCTGTCACAAGTGGTATGATAGTGAATGCGTAAAGTCTGTCATCTATGATGGTATAGTAGAAAATTAAACAAGAGATAACAAGAAAGAATTTACAATATTTCTTATTGGAAACAAGATGAAACTAATTATGAAGCAGTTGAACATAAGATGAAAAATATCAAACTTGCTGCTGATGTTGTATCAGAAGAATTTATATTTTCTTAATTTGAATTTGAAAATAATATATGTGCAACACCTGAAATTTTGTGGCTTGCAAAATGGTCCTGCAAGACTTGTGATTTGCAAAATAAATGCAAAATACGATTTTAGTGGCTTTTAAATTTGAAAAAACTTTTTGTAATTTGCAAAATAGATAACAGCAAATTTTGTGACTCGCAAATAAGTACTGCAAGTTTTGTAGCTTGCAAATAGGTGCGGCAAGTTTTGTGGCTTGTAAAATAAGTACCACAAGTTTAGCAGGTTGCAAAATAAGTACCACAATTTTTATAGGTTGTAAATTAGTTACTGCAAGCCCTATGTCTTGCAAAAAAAGTACCGCAAGTTTTGTGTCTTGCAAATTCTTTTGATAGACGGCTCTGGCCTACCTTTATTGTTTAAAACAATTTAATTTCATTCATTACTAGAAATTAAATCATTCACTTAAAGCCAAGACAAGAGTTAATTATATTTTTTATTTCAAGAGACTTGTTGTTTTATTGTGTTTTTTTTTTAGGTTTTAGTGGATAATCCATTCCTATACATTACAAAATATATACTCAGACGCATCTTGTAATGTGGTAAAATTTTGTTTTTTATACCATTTTCTCTTTGTTTAAAAAAGCATTTTTACATTTTTTGTTAAATTCTCATCTAAATTTTTTTTTTAGATTCGGCGTGGTAGGGGCGGCATACGTCCTTGCCACAAAGGCAGTTTTTACACCACCAGTTACTATTTTTCAAAGAAGAAATATATTTTTTATTTTTAACAATAGATTTAATCATTTTAATAAAGATTGAAATATTTAAATGAATAGAATTTTAATTGGGTGCGTTAAACCTTACCCACAATCCAACACCCCACTTTAAGATAGACTTTACTGTTGTTAGTGTATACTACTAACAACAGTAAGTAGTGTATACACTGGTATCATTGCTTATGCAAACGATATAATCTTACAAAGTCATACTCTTTCTAGTCTGGTTTAAAAAAATCATACTCTTTCTGGTCTGATCTGTCCAGTTTAAGCGAACGTTTTCATGTAAAAACTAATATCATTTGCGATTGTAAATATTCTTTCTTACATCTTCATATTTGTGCATTTTTTCGTAGACATTACTTTGATCGTTTTCATTTACATTTCATTTTCTTACAAACTAGAGCTGCATCATCACCGGTGTTACTTGTCAACGGTGGTTCATCACGATGTTTTATTGGTGTTAAGCAGTCTTTCACTGAGAAGGATTTATTGCTTCATTTTATCGCAACCGTAAAATTGACATTCCAATTAAAGTTAAACGATGTTTTAAGTTCAGGTTGTAGTGAAGATCTATCTATATCAAGTTCTAAAATTACCTCTGAAATACAAATACTTGAACTAGTTATTTTTGTAATCTTTTTAAGTGGTTTGAAGAGTATGATACGTTTATACATAACTATAGTTAAATCGAATTGATGTAACTTTAGATGTGTGCTGTTACTCAGCCAAGTCATAAATTAACAAATACGCTCATAGCGTAGAGTTTTTTGCCAGAATAACCACAGCATATTGTGGGTGTTCTAGTAAAAAACATCGACTCAAATTTGAAACTTTTATAATTTTATTAAATTGCATTTGATGTTGATATTTAAATACACTATAATATGTTAAGTGTTTATTTAAGAAAATATTTATAGCTTTGATTTTTTTTAATTTAAAAGCTTTTTGCCGAAACAAAAAACCCATTTTATGAATTAACTTTAAATATAATTTTATAACCAGAGAAAAGCTTTTCTCAGGTTATAAAAATACGTTTAATTATCTTTAAAGATGTTTCATTCGACTTTTTCCAGATTGTAGAGTGTTGTAAACTTTACAATACTGCATCATTAAATCAAATCTGCTAATTTTGAAATATCGTCTTTTGCCAGTTTACCCACGATATACTGTGAACCAGGTCGGAACCCTCAAAATAGGAAAGTGTCACCGAATATTTGGTGCTTTGGCCGAGCGTCTAGCCAAATATTCGGTATTCGGCAAAACCACTATCCGTGATATCTCTAGTTATAATAACACATGCTTTTGTTATTAAACGAACAAACAAAAATAAAAGATTGGAAAGTTAAATCCAATGAAACTATAAAAGGATTTTACGATTTTCACTCGATTAAATTAACTTTATGACGATTAGGAGGAAGTCCATAGTCGACTATTCGTTTTTTCTTAGTCGACTAATTTCGACTAGTCGACTTCTAGTCGATTTAGTCAAAGTTAATAACAGCACTAACAAATAAATCACGAATGTAACCTCGGACGCACAAACTTAGCTTACAATAAGTTTATTGACATTTTCCTAACTCATTATAACAAACATTTTTCAAAAGTCGAAAAGCAAAGTACCTGACCACTCCATGGATTACCTGAGGAATACGAAAATCGTCAAAACAAAAACAAAAACTCTACAAAAAGTAGAGTTTTTGTTTTTGTATAGTCTTTATATAATATAATTTTTCTAACTGTAAGCAATATAAAAATCTTTTTGAAAAAATCAAATTAAAATAATAAGATAATAAGAAAACCTGGGATATTATGAAAGAAATAACTGGTAAAAATAAACTACCTCCAAAATATCTTATGCATGAAAAAGAGGTTAATTATAAAAAAAATTATCTCCGAAAAATTAAAAAAAAATTTGTTTGGATGTATAGTTCTAAACTTGCCTCTTAAATTCAATTTACAAACTAATCATTTGAAAGTTACATTAAGGACTCTCATTGCTCTCTAGTTTACAAAGAACTAGAATACGAAAAACTTGAAACTGCAATTAAAACATTAAAAGTTAATAAAGGTCCAAATATTGGTGATATCTCAGCCAATGTAATTTTGAATGTTTTTCCAAAAGTAATTAAACCCATTTTCAAAGTATTCAACTCTTAAATTATTACAGGAACTATACCCGATTTTTTAAAATAGCTAAAATTATTCGTATCAATAGATCTGGGGAAACTACCTCCTTAACTAAATACAGACCAATATCAACGACAAACATCAACAATAACAATCTGCTCTCTACAAATCAACATGACTTTCTTAATCATTAATATTGTGTAACCAATCTTATAGAAACTTTTGATATTATTTCTTCCTCACTAGCATCGCACCAGTTTATTGATGTAATCTACCTCAACTCTGCTAAAGCTTTTGATTCCGTACCTCACAACAGACTTAGGTTAAAATTAAAATCAATAGGAATAAAGGGCAAACTACTAAAATTTATTAGTTCCTTTTTAGTAGGTAGAAAGCAACGCGTTATAATTAGTAATATTAGTTCTGTCTGGGTTGATGTTCTCATTAGTGCTCCTTAAAGTTCTGTTCTCAGCTGCTCCTCTTTATTATCTTCACAAACGATCTTAGCCAACTTACTGAAACCTCTGAAATATTTGCCAACAATACTAAACTTTTTTCTAAAACTCTATCGCAGATTAATTTTGTTGATCTGCAGGATCGTCTACTCCTCGTATACCTCGTGAACATTTCAAAATGCTGTATCATCCATTATGATAAAATCAATCCTATGTATAATTACTTTTTTTAAAATAACCAAGTTATAAATGAAAGACTAAAAAAAAACTAAATCTACCATTACTTGAGTTTCGGCGCCTTCAATGCGATCTTATCCAAACCTTTAAACTAATTCATCGACTTGATATAATTAATTATACATATCAACCAAGATTTATTAACTCCTAGTCACGCGGTCACCATCTTGAAATAAGGCCTGAATATGTTCCAAACTGTTTTCCAAGACACAACCAACTATATAATAGATCAGCAAAATACTGGAACGAACTACCCGAGCAAGTAACTTTCTGTTCAACTATACTTTCTTTTAAAACTAGACTAAATCATTGTATGTATTGTATGTATAATATCAATCCTTCCCGTATTTTCAAAACTCCTCGAACAAATAATCTATACAATCGTTTACATAAATACCTAATTACTAACAAAATCCTAAATGAAATCCAATATGGTTTTCAAGCTCATTACTCAACAGATGCATGCTATTGTAGACCTTACCAATATGATTAGTGAATTTGTGAAAAGAAACTAGTGTAAGGTGTCTTTGTAGACTTGTCACAGGTGAGTACGCATATACCAAATTAAAAGTTTATATCGACGTCAGAAACATGCTTTAAGACCATATAGACTAACATATATATTTAAAGAAAAACCCTATTTAAAGTGACTAAAATTTATCAAATTAAGATATACCAAAATATTTTGTTCATGCTAAAACTTAAATTAGGTCAAGTACAATATTTTTAATTTTAAATTCATCATTTCACTGATAGTTAATACACAGCTCGCGCTCAAACTTCTTTTTTTGTTTTTCATCCATTTTTTGGAGTTTTGATGTACTTCTATTAGTAATCTCTGCTTAAATTTCATTATGTTGTAGTTTGGATTTAATTCTTTTTTTTTCGTGCCATGTAAATAGACCACTTAACAACTTTTTCTCTATGTAACTCTTTAGTCTATCCAAATACTCTATATTCCTATTCTTTTTAGATCTTAATTTGCTTGATATTTAACGATATGTTGCATTTGGTCATCTTCCTTTAGCATCACTAAAAATACCAATTAACTCTTTACTATCTATATTGTGAAGCCTTGCACTAGCTCTCTTTTCCTTGAGTGTCGTAGTAACAGAAAGAGAGAAATATATCTTATATTGTCGAACTTAGACATTCTTGACTGCATTAAGACAAGCAAAAGTCATTTCTATCAGCTAATCATCAACTGTGGCAGATATAGATAAAACTAAAGTTAAAAAAAGATGTAGTCACAGAGCTGAAAAAGAAATATTTTTTAAACTTAATAAGCGTGATAAATGTCGATGAAACTAAAAGAAAAAAAAAGGTGTAATCAAATAAAAAAAAAGGGATTAAATTTATAGTATAGCTTTAAAGAATAGGAGTATTAGGAGTTTTTTAGGAGTTAGGAGTTAGGAAATTTACAATATAGCTTTAAAGAATATGAGTATAAACAGCTGATAAAGAAATAGTTAAACTGCATCAGATGAGGATAAAGTTAAGTTAGAAAAATGAGGATAAAGCTAAAGTTAAGTTAGGAAAATGTTAATATCAGATGAGGATAAAGCTAAAGTTAAGTTAGGAAAATGTTAATAAAAGTGTAATTAAAAAAAAAAAACTTTTTAGCAACAGATCCAACAAATTAAATAATTTTGTAATTAACATAGAAATGTAATGGTGTAATTAATAAATAAGATAATGGTGTAAATACCACAGAAAAGATGTTGATAAAAAAAAAAAAGCAGTGAATAAGTTTAATCTAGTCAATGATTTTTAAAAGTTTAAAAAAAATTTATTATGAAATAACAAAAAAACGTTTGGATAACCTTACTAAAAAAAAAATTATATCGTTAATCCGAAAGAAATCCGCTTAAAAAGTCGGAAAAACAGAAATTAGGTACCTAAAGAGCTATACTGATTTAATTACTTGCTATAAAACATTTTTCGATTAAACTTGGTAGATGCAAAGGAAATGCATGTAGAAACTTATTTGAAAAATTCAAAAAAGCAAAATAAAGAGTCCTTCGACAATAATTCAACAAGTAAACACCAACCTATTTTTCATGAGCAAAATACTCAATAAAAAGTTATGACAACCATACATAAAAGTAACACAAAAAAAATGCTAAACTCTTCTTTTTTTCAAAAATAATCTACACTGAGGCATATTCGTTTAGACACATCAATTTTTTTCTCTTTATCTTAATTTTTTTCTATGTATTGTCAACTGATATGCATGCAAGTTATCATCAAAATAATTGTTGTGTTGTGGGCTAATAAAAATCACAAAAAAATTTTTTCTATGTGTCTTTACTAACATGAGAGTATGTTTGATATACAAAAGTACATTTTTTAATTGGAATATATCTATAGGCGCAGTCATATTTTTGACATTAAATGATTGTAATTAGTAATGCGTATGTCCTCCATTACACTGGATCACCTCAAAAATTCTGCCTTTCATTAACTCCACTAGTCGTTGAAGTGTTGTTTGATCCAACTCGGACCATGCTTCAAGGATTTTACACTTTAACTCAGTAACAGTTTTAAATTGGTGTCCAGCTGCTTTAGCGTCATAAACTTTTCTTGATAGCATTCCCCACACGTTCTCGTTTGGATTTAAGTCCGGGCTACAAGCTGGCCATTCGAGAACCGGGATGTTGTGGTCTTTAAACCATTTCATAGAATGCCTAGATGTGTGAATTGCAGCAATATCTTGCTGAAATATGGTATTATCGTCCATGTTTTCATCCATATAAGTTAAGAGAACATCATCCAACATTTCTGTATACTTTATCGAGTTCATTTTAGTTAAACCACAACACAGAGTCAATTTTCCTGAATGAGAAAATCCACCCCAAATCATTAAACTTCTTCCTCCATAATCTCGTTTTGTTTGTGGGTCATTTATTCCTCTTAGATCATGCCAATAACAAAAACAATAAGTAAGAGTCCGGACCATCTAAATTGAACTTTTTTTCATCTAAAAATATTACGTTTTGCCACTCATGAGTCCAATGCATATGGTTTTTAGCAAACTGTAATCTAGCAATTTTATGGCATTTTTTTAACATTGGTTTTTGGTGTGGTTTCTTCCACTTTACGTTTGGTGTTGTACGTAGAATATGTGCAACATGTTTATTGGTGACAGGCAATAATAATTTATCCTTTATTTGTGTTGCATTCAATATATTTTTGGCTGCTTCGAAGCGAATTCGATTAATTTGCCGATTTGTTAATACTTTGTTGCCGTTTGTTGCTTTTTTTACACCGTAATTATCACCTTTTGCAATGTCGTTTCGTACAACATGCTCAGATCTTCCAATTTTTCTTGCTATTTCTCGTATAGAAAGTGCTGGTAAGATTTTTGAGCCACGATATAAATTAATTTGTATTTTTTCAGCATCTGTCAAATACTTTCCTTTAGCCATTTCGTAAAATGCAATAAAAATGATAGGCAGAGCAAAAGATCAAATCACACTAAAATTTATCAATTTATTTGTGTAAAAGTGATTAATAATCAATAGTTACCGTTATTAACCTGATTGCGTCTATAGATATATTCCAATTAAAAAATGTGCTTTTGTATATCAAACATACTCTCATGTTAGTAAAGACACATAGAAAAATTTTTTTTGTGGTTTTTATTAGCCCACAACACAACAATTATTTTGATAATAACTTGCATGCATATCAATTGACAATACATAGAAAAAAATTAAGATAAAGAGAAAAAAATTGATGCGTCCAAACAAATATGCCTCAGTGTATGTGTATATATGTTTCTAAAAAGAAACTCCTCAAAAATACGTTTTCTTTACGCTACCTCAAAAAACAGTCAAAAAAACGTGTCACAGAATTTTAGCACAAAATTTGGTTCCATAAATTTCTTTTTTCGCGTACCTAATCTCTCTCTCTCTCTCTCTCTCTCTCTCTCTCTCTATATATATATATATATATATATATATATATATATATATATATATATATATATATATATATATATAAATATATATCTATATATATATATATATATATATATATATATATATATATATATATATATATATATATATATATATATACATATATATATATATTTATATTTATATTTATATTTATATATATATATATATATATTTATATTTATATATATATATATATATATATATATATATATATATATATATATATATATATATATATATATATATATATAATATTATTGTCTATCCCTAATAATAAGAATATCATATCTATCCCTAGTAGAAAGCAACATTGGCGCAATATTGATCTCAATATTGGCTAAATATTGTACCAATATAAAATGTCCGCATTTCGATATAAATAGTCAATATTGATTTACAATTTTGGCTGTATGTAAACTGCAATATAACGCCAACATATTTTTTTTCATAAGCATTTTATAGAAGTATAGAGTTAAGTAAGCAAGCAAGTAAGCAAGTCTAATACTGAAAGTGTGTGTAGGTATGTATTCGTATGCATACACATGTGTACATACAGGCAAAACGACAACACGCGCATTGTTAAGAAATATGGGGTTCCGCTCAAAGATATATTGCATTTGTTACCGTCAGCCAGCTACTTGCCTTATTGACATCCCTCTTAGGAGGGTTAATCTCGTGATTAAAAAAATAAAAAATAAACCGTTTTACAAAGATCCGTAAGAGTAAAAAACCAAATATAAAATATTTATATCCGTTAAAAACTAAAATAAAAAACAGAAAGAACAAAAATCGAAGTAAATTCGAATAAAACGAAAAAGCGAAACAATACGAAAAAGCGTAATAAAACGAAAATACGAAATTCGAGCAAGTTAAGATTACCTATAATAGTTCTATATATCAGCGACCAGATTAAGTTTTCCATTTTTAAAAAATGTTTCTTATCTCATTAATGTGTTTATCTTGTGTGTTGTTTGTTTTTATTATTAGAAGTTCTTTTTTTAATGTACTTTTAACTTTATCATCAAATTTCTTAAGTAAAAATTTTATACTAAACATTTTCTTATCATAATATGACTTCATTCTTCACGACTTCATTCTGTTGAAAAAAATTTCTACAATTAGAGTTTCAAGTAAAATATTTCCAAACTCTCTATCATGTTTCTTTACGCTATACCCATATAATAAAAATTTAGGAGAATTTTGATGGGGGTATTCAGAAGGGTAAAGTTAATCAAGAATGTCTAAAGCAAGAAGAATTAAAGGCTGTACTTTATTGCAATTGTACATCATATGCTCTTTAGTTTCGTCTTGAGTTCCGCATTGCGGGCATATTTTGTCTACTCTTTCCTATTAAACATATTTTCATTTGTTGGTAGTATAAAATGCGCTATTTTAAATTGTATATCACTTACTTTTCTATTTGTGTTTCTTTTGTGTATTTTTAAAAAGAATTGTTTCCAGTCATCTTCGTTTAGTGTTTTCATACTATTGTAATCACTCAATGACCATTTTTTATATCTTAGATTTACAGGGTTTTTAGGTTTGTTTAGGATTTTGTACATAGTTACTACTGCAATATCTTTATATTCATATTTATCTTTTCGTTTTGCTAAGAAAATGGGTACTTTGTTACGGTCATAACTTTGTCCTTCCTCTTTAACTTTGTTATGCCATTGAAGCGGCAAAGCTAACACGATACTATCAAGCTCTGATTCCGTTAACCCTATTAAGTTATGGTGTAGGAATCTGGGCTGAAAAGTGTTTGCTATGTCAGCAACGAGCATTATTTCATTTTTAATATGGGTTGTTTTGGGGATGAGAAAGCAGTGGCGTTTATCACGGATGTTATTGTTATAAAATATAGGTTGATTAAGTATTTCTTCTATATCTCTTATTGGGACAATATAGGATGTTTAACATCCTACCATTTTTTAAGTAATTGAAGATAGAATGATGGAAGTTTTTTAAGTTGTGTGAGATTAGTTTGAAATATTTGTACGTTTTGGTTTGATTTCCTATGCGAGTTTATTATGTGAAGCATTGCGTTCTTGGGTTTTGTAATTTGGAGACCCATTGCATTTGGATTGCCTTAAGTTTTTTTATTAGACTTATAACTCCAAATCCACCATTTTTTATTTTTTGTTGTGTTGTTTTTTTGTTCAGGTTGGGTATTTTCCTGCGCCATATAAAGTTATTTAGTTTTGTTTCCATTTTGCTTAAAACTCCATCATTTGAGAGGGGTACTATAAAGGCTAGATGTGTTATTTGTGGGATTATCAAAGAGTTAATAATAATTTTCTTTTCTTTTAATTCATTTTCTGGAATCGGTCCCTCTAGTGGATGAAGTAGGAGAAACTGCCTAAAGCTAAGAAAGTGATACCGAGGCTCTTAAAAGATAATTCCCCCCATTCAAAATTTAGTAATGGTTCCTTATCTTTAAATCTATTTTCTCCTAACCACATACCTTGGCATTAAGCTAGGTTTACTTTAGCGCCTGTGGCTTTTTTGTTTAGTTTTAAGGCTTGACCTACCATTTTTATCAAATTATCACCCGAGAGGTAGAAGTTTGTATCATCAGCGTATTGCTGGATTTTTGTTTTTTCTCCTCCAGTTATAATCCCCTTAGTACCCTTATTTTGTCTTATATATGTTGCAAATATTTCATCCTGAATGATATACAATATCATTGATAAAGGGCAATCTTGTCGTACTCCCCTTAAGATTTTTATATTTTTGGATAAAAAGCCATTAATTTTGATTTTAGCATTTATGTTATTATAGATTGTTTTAATAAGAGAAATAAAAACCTTTGCAAAACCAAAGTGTTCAAGACTTTTAAATAAAAAAGTTCTATTTACTCTATCAAAAGCTTTAACTTGATCTATGGAAAGTATAAATGTTTCTAGTTTATCAGTATTAGAAATGCTGATAATATCTCTAGTGTAACTTAAATTGTTATTTATAGTTTGGTTTTTGATCAAGCCCGTTTGGTTACTATTTATAATTCTCGGTAAAACTTTGTCCAATCTATTGGCTAAAGTTTTTGTTAGAATTTTATAGTCTACATTTGTCAGAGATATAGGTCTCCAGTTACCGATTTCATTTTTATTTCCTTTTTTGTAAAAACATGTACTTAAGGCTTCTTTTTATGAGGGCGTCATTTTGCCAGTATTCAACACGTTATTTAACGTGTCTTAAAAATCATTTTTTATCAGATCGAAAAATATTTTATAGTATTCTATTGTTTGGCAATCTGATCCTGGTGATTTATTATTTTTTATTTGTGATAGGGTTTGTTTAATTTCGTATTCTGATATTTCTTTTTCTAATAGTACATTATCTTCTTTAGTAACTTTATTAACTTTAGAGTTAATTAAAAGAATTTCCTTGGAATCGCTATCGTTTTTTTTTTAATTTTTGTATAAATTTTTATATAACTCTCTGAATTCATATAGGATGTCTTCAGATGTATTTTTTGTTTCACCATTTTTGTCGTTTATTTCTGAAACGTATTGTTTTGCTAGTTTGTTTTTATCCAAACCAAAGAATAATTTTGTACAATTCTCTTCCTCTAATCGCCATTGAACTTTTGTTCGTATAGCCGCCCCTTCGGCTCTTACTTTTTTGATTAATTCCAACTTTGTTTTAACGTCTTTATATAAAATTTTCATATTTTTATTTAAGTGCATTTTCTTGGATGCACTTTTTAGAAGTTTTTTTAGTTTATAATCTTTTTTATTTTTATTTTGATTTAATTTTTTACTAAATTATGTAGAAGTTTGTTTAATTTTTTCTTTTCCGGCTTCCCGCCATTCCTTTGTGCTTGTAAAATTTTCTTTTTGTTGTCTCCACTCTTCCCAGGTCGTTTCTATTAGAGTTTTGTATTTGTTATTTTGAAGGAGCGCGTTGTTTAATATCCACGTTCCTTCATCTGTCTTTAATTGAAATTAAAATCTCCTCCCATGATAATAATAAAATCGTTGAGATCTTTATTGCGAAATATATTTGCTAATTCAATATATAATTTTTTCCTTAGGGATTGCGTGTTTTCGCCTGAGGGAGCACATATATTTACAATTAAATAGTTTACGTTTTTTATTTTTATTGCTATATAATTAAAATTACCAAGTGTATCATTTCCTGAAAAAATCACGTGCTCGTGATGTGTTTGCTTAGAATTGCAGTTCCACGGGTTTTCGAACTCCCAGGAGAGAAAAAAATGTCTCCATTCCATTCATTTGCTAGTAAATTTATTTTCTCATTATCTAAATGGGTTTCTTGTATTAAAAACAAATTGTGCTTTTGTTTTTAAAAAATTTATAATTATTTTCTCTTACTTAAATTATTCAAACCATTAACGTTTGACGTAAACAAACTTATTTTCTCCATTTTTAATCGTTCAAGTAAACATTATTTTTTTAATTTTTTTTTTAATATTTCCTTTAAATCTCAGGAAAAAAATATAGTGTTTTCGTATTTCTTTCCTTAATCAAGGGAAAGCTTTTGATTGGAGCACATAGGCGGATAATATATAGTGTAAAAAACGGTTAACATTATATAGACTACAAATAAAATAAATTGCGATAACAAACTTAGAACATAGCAAAAAATGCACATACCACCGTATTCTCTGTGTAGATAAAATTACTTTTGACATTTTTGGTTTTGGTTTTTTTCGGGGTCTTTTTTCTTTCAGGGTCATTTTCTCTTTTTCTGGTGTTGGAGGTTGCGTTTGTTTCTTATCGCTCGTATCGTTTTTTTGATCGAATCTTCCGCTCGAATCTTCCTTTATTTCGTCGCCATACTGTGTCTTGTTGTTGCATCGGTTTGTGTCTTCTTCATTTTCGCTTTCTTCTTCTTCTCTGTCAATGATTGCGCTTGTTTCTTGTTCTTGATCTATTGTTTTGTTTATTTGTATTTTTATGATTTTTTCGATTCTTTGTGGTTGTTTTTTGGTTTAAAATATATGTGTGGTATTTCTTCTGTTGTTGTTTCAGAGTGTTGTTTTTGTTGTGCTAGTTCTTTTTCTTTTTTTTTTCTGGCTTCAGCAAAGGCAGCCTCATTCCTTTTCTGTGTTTCTCTTACTTTCTTTTTAATTTCCTCAGGGAGACTTTATTTGGTCGTCGTCAAGGACAACAAATTTAGGAATATTTTTTTGCTTACAGATATTGAGTTTTTTACCCTATTGGTTCTGTTTTTTTCTCCTATTGGTTCCTTTTTGGCTCCTTTTTCTCCTATTGGTTCTGTTTCGCGTTCTTGTTGTCTTTTAGTTTCCATTGGGATAGTCATTGCGATGGTTGTTGAGATGGGCTGGTTTATTTGAGTTTCTTTAGTTTTGCACCTTTGTCTCGGGTTATGGGTTGAGCCACATGTTTGGCAGAGGAATTCTTTTCCGGCAAAGTTAAGAGTTATCCTTTGCCCGTTTATTTCGATTTCGTGTGGCAATTCTTTAACTGTTTTCGTAAGATTAACTCTAAAGAGTCTTCGTCCGTCTTCTATGGTTCTGTCAAAATCATATGTTGTATGTTTAATTGAGTTTATATTTTTATAGTGTGGTTTTAATTGTTCCGAAAGTTCTTCGTCTGTAATAATTGGATCGCATTTGATTGTTATCAGGAAGCCAAAATCTTCTCTTTTTCTAAAATAAATCGGTTTTTGAGATTCGGTCAACTCCATTTCGATCGAGCTATGGTGTTGGCATCGTTTATATTTCTAAAAACGGCTATCCAGTTTCCGTCTCTATGAATAGTCAGATTCTCAATTTTTCCTTTACCAATTTCTTCAGCATTTTCAGTTATGTATCTTGGATTACTAACTTTGGAAAAATCAATTCTCGTTTTGAATTCAACAATTCTTTCGGATCTGTCCGTATGAAGCTTGGTTGCATGTGCATATGAAGTCGCCATGACAAAAAGTATAACCTAAAAATCTTCTTCCTTGAATGTCGTTCACTTAAATTTGCATTTAAAAGCTTTTAAAGATCTGAACAAACTTAAAGACGTATACTAAAGAAAATCCGCTTAAAGATTAAGTTAATTATATAGCTAACGACTATATTTAGGAAAGACAACGATGGTTGACATTTTAAATACATTTTTACTTGCGGCTTTATAAAAACTTAAGAAGGCAAAAACATGACCAAACAGAAGCTAACGCAACTACGATTATAATACATCTTTTTAATTTTTTAGATTATTGATTCAATATGGTGATTTAAAACCTATGGAACTCTGTTAAAAAGTTTCTAAGAGTAATTGCTACAGTTAAAAATCTAATAAAAGCCCATAATTAACAAAAAGTTATCAAGTCAATTTATTGGCCTAATAAATTTTGTTAGGTAAACGTACAACTACGAAGAATATTAAAAAGCTAATTAGACAAAATTGATATTGGCCAATATGAGCATGCCAATACGGCTCCAATATTGGCATATTAATACTGGATAAACAACGTTGGAGCAATATCAGCATGCTAATACTTTTCAATATTGGTATACCATTATTGGCGCAATATCATATATTTCAAATATTGCACCATTATTGCACCAATATATCTTGCTACTAGGGATGTATGTATAATAACATTAATAGTTATAAATGTTTGGTTTAGCTCACATAATTAGACAAAGAGCATCAAGAAAATATTTCTCCTAGCTCTCCCTTCAACAAAAACTATGATCCAAGTTAATGTTTACTTTACTTTAAAACAAGATAATGAAATTAAATAGTTGGTTAAAAGGCTTCTAAAGGAAAAATTAGCATCTATGCTTCCTTGTAACAAGATTTCTAGATAAGAAATCAAGAAAACACACCATGTCAATATAAATTACAGCTATGGCTAGCATTAGGTGATTTTATGCATTATTGTTTTATTTTTTTTCAATTTTTATTTTAGGTGCCCCAAGAAGTCCTAACGGTCTTGTCACAGAGCACCGCGGAAGTGCATTTAACCAGGAAGTTCACGCCTCCTTCCTTACCGTGACGCGAAAACTTGTCCAGAGCTTGTTTCGAACCTGGATCTCCTGCTTATAAAGCAAGCGCTTTAACCACTGCGCCACGGCCGCATAGCACGGCCGTTTTATAGAGCACCAAATCGTCGGATGATAAGTTAATAAAAATAAACATATACTAGTTTTATTTTATAGGTTTGGAATTTCATCCTTCTAAGTTGACATTACCAAAGAAGAATATTATGATGGATGCAAAGAAAAATGATAATTTGAAACTTCCGAATGCAGATAATACTGGTGTTTATTTTGATGGAAGAAAAGATTCAACACGAGCAATTATAAATGATTCAAACGTACAGATACATCATATTATTATCAAAGAGCAACACATTGTCGTGACTTTAGAACCTCGCGGTTAATTTACCCCGTGGTCATTTTAGTCGTTTTACCCCGTAAGAACCTATTCATCCAGATAAGCCAGATAAAAAGGTTGCTGGTATTTATTTTAAGCTGAAACAACCTTTAGAAATATCCGAATTTGACCAAGAAAAATACCTAAACTGAACTTTGCAGCTTTCCCATTTAACTAGCTCTTTAAGAGCTAGTTAAATGGGAAAGCGAAGAAGTGCAAGAACCTGTTTTTACTAAAGATAAGCTGTTAATTGCTCAAACTGACATCTTTAATAACTTTAATAATTCCTTTCGTCAAAATTCCAAAAGTACTCAACGTGATGTAAAACAATTGACATCTATGTCTGTAGTTGGACCAGATGCAAGAGGTGGGCATATTAGAGGTAGAGCTCAACATAGAGAGTTGTTACCTGTGATTAAAACAAAGAAAGAAATTTCATAAGCTTTTATTGTCAATAGACTTATTTATTATTTTTTTTAAAGTGTTTTAATAGTGTTATCAGAATATCATTTGAGTAAGGTAGGGGATAAACAACCTGTTTTTGTTGAAACAGCATCACGAACAACACCTCTTTCTAATTTCTAAAACAAAAAGGAAAGTCTATGGAACTTTTTGGTTAGTAAAACTAAAAAATTTATGCTTTGATAATTATTTTTATTGAATAAAGATTTTAAAACAAAAAAACTTAACTCAAACCCAAGTAGGTGTCACGTGAGAGAGTGCTATTAAAATTTTGCCTACTAAAAAAAAAAAAGGTTCTCGTTTTTTGAAATTTGCCGACTGATTTGTCTACGTTTGTCGACTAACTGTCTAAATTTGGCAACTGACTTATCTAAAGGATCTACATTTACCAACTAACTTTTCTAAAAGGGTCAAATTTGCCGATTAAATGAACAAAAAATTTTATGACGGTGGAGGGAGGGGGTGTCACACCTCCTCTTTGCGCCAGCCTTGCTCAAAGCTAACGTGAATTTAGTTTATATAAATCTTTTCGTTTGTGATTTTACCTATTTTAAAATTTACTTGTCGAGGACTATTATTAAAGGCTTTAATTTTATTTTAATCTTATTTTCTGTTTAAAACAAAACATTCATCAAAAATACAATATAAAAGTCAAATATAAAAAGATGAATTAATAAACTCAGAAAAGAAAAATTGACAAAAGTGTTGCAGAAAAAATATGAGTTAATTCAATAACTAAATACAAAAAATTTAAAAAACAAAAAAGTTTTAGTTTTTTTAATTGTAGCTTTAAAGAGAAATATATCTCATGAAAATAAATATTTGTTTATCGAAAAATAATTATGCAAGTATTTCTAGGTTTTGATATTAAACTGCGCCCTGAGCGGATTTTTCTTTAATAAAGTCTATTAGCTATTAAAATCGGCCAACTATTTTACTTTGCGTCTTAAAGTTGTATTTTATTTTATTATTTATGAGTTAATGAAGTCTTATTTCAATTTTTTAAATATAAATAAATAAAAAATTGCTCACTATTTGAAGTATTAGTCAAGATTATTTATTAAAGCTAAAACAATAATCTGAAAAAGAATTTGCATTTCTTAGCTACACAATAATAGTACAAATTGTTAAATGCTGATATGCGTGTTATTTTTCACAGTGAAAATTTTTTTAAATTTCATTGGTCGGCTTGGGTCCCCAATAACTCTGTCGCCCTCTTCTAAACCAGCGTACCCATCGCTATGCTATTGCTTCAATGTCTTATTACAATTTATTACAATAAAGTTTTTATAATGCTGATAAAGTTTATAACATGTTAAGAAAAAAACTAGGATTTTAAAATATTTATGAAAAAATTCGCTTTTAGAATAGTTTGACCAAACAATGTAATATGCCTATTTTAAAAGATTTTTTTCGCGAGTGTGCGTAATTAAATTTTGAAAAAAAGATGGTTGGTTGTTATTAAATAAACTTTTAAAACATGTTAAGCAAACTGTTATGTGATCAAAAGAGGGAGAAAAAAGAGCTTTTGCTTTTTTTTATAAATACATAGGAATAAAAAATATTGCTTCATTATTAACTAGGATTCGAACTTACCGTACATTCAAGGAAAGTTACAACAAAAAATATGATTACTAAAAGGTGGAAAGAATCGGAAAGGAAGTTTTGCAACCACAAGTCTAACATTTTAAGGGTTTTTTTAAACTTGTTCTCGCTCTGAAATAAAATTCATTTATGTACTAATTTTGATTGAACTTTTAAAACACTGTTTTTCAGTCTTACCGCATACCGTTGACGCTTATCGTATATATTAAAAAACAGTTTTCCAGTCTAACCGCATGTTGTTGACACTTACTGTGTTTTAATATATACTTATCGTATATATTAAAACACAGCATTCCAGTCTAACCGCATATTATTTCACTTATTGCGTGAAACACATACATGTGTTTCACGCAATATATACGATAAGTGTGAAACACATACTTGTGTTTCACGCAAATCGAATATATTAATGACATTTATTGTGCATCATAAAATCTGCTTTTTGTGTCTGATTTATAATGTAACCATGGTTTCAAATAAAAGATTAATACATTTGTAACTTTATATTATTATTATATGACTCGACAAGGGCGTTGTTTTTTTTGGGAATCAAAAGAAACCTTTCACTTCCCCCAATTAAAAAGAAACGCCGTGACTAGGTACTAACGTTTTTAGGTATATAAATTGAAAAAGCAGGAATACTAGCAATTTTATTATTAATTAAATTTTAAGGTTCTTTGACTAAAAAGGAAAAAAATATTCAACATGATTATCTGTTTTAATCAGCCTTATTGTCAACCATTTTATGCATAACTTTCTTTTTTTTAATTTTTTTGTCTTCACTTTTTTTTTAAGGTTTTACTTTAATAACTTTTCATCTGCATTTAATTTTTCATTTTATATTTAATTTTTCATTTTATATTTTTCCTCCATTTTTCTTTTCTGCGAACTTTCTACCACGAAAAGTTTCTATTATTTACCATATTACAATAAACCATTACCATGTTGACTGTAATTTGCACATTTTTTAAATTACAGCTCGGTAAAAGATTTTCATAAATCTTTTGTACGTCATCAAATAAAACAATATTCTTATTTGTCACAGAAAACGACAGAAACAAGTGGCATTTTTTCAAAAATGATTTAGTGACAAATATTGAAGATCACCTTTTCAACCTAAGTGATCATCAACTTTCTTGAACTGCTCTAAAGTGAGAAGAAGTTGAAAAAGACGCATTTGAAAGATTCTATTCTAAGTAGTTGGATTATCGCTGCAGGGGACTCAATTTTTAATAATTTTTGTGTAGTAAACGCAATTAACCTTGAACGGATTATATGTTTAAGTAATATTTAACGCCATTATTTGTGAAATAGAATTACGAAAATATTTTACGAACAGTTTTTATGTACTAAAGAGATCTTCCAATTAACTGATGCATTTCTTGCGTGAAAATCTACATTTATTTACTTTGTATATTAAACCATATTTAGTCTTTGCACCCCCAATCTGTAATAACAATTCCAAAACGGCGATATACTGAGTTAAACTTATTTAGAGATAAGCTATGTTATTTACTTTATAAAACATTTCTGCTATGAAAATCGCTTCAAGCTACTTAATTTAGGCACGTTAGCAGCGAGTAGACTTAGTTTTAATTGTTATGTTACACATCAATTTACCCACAAAAACACATAACACGGCTGAAGGTTCTAAAAAATACATAACATTAATGTAGGTCTTAAAAATACATGAAATGGATTAAGGTCCTAATGGACTTTGATACATTTATCAATTAACAAATGTTATTTTGATTATTATATTATTCCATAAATATTTAAATATTTAAATATTTAAATATTTGCGCATCTTTGCTATAGAAAAATATCTAGAACAAAGCGTGTTTAAAACTTGAAATTTAGATATATCTCAGATATTTATTATTTCCGTATTAAAGTAACATGAATCCTTCATCCACATATGTCTTCAATAATAAAGCGAGTTATTGGAACAATCATTCCAACAATGTTGTTCTACTAGCATTAGCAAAAATTTATAGAATCCATTAAAATAGGTTTTTAGTTTAAAAAAAAGTTAACTATTACATAAATTGTTCGATGTCATTACGCTGCAAATAGCAGGGCTCGTATTCAAGCTCTGTACAAAAAGATACCTCTTTGCAGTTAATATGACTATACTAAACAATATGTTTTATATTTTAAAATAAATGATTCCAATTCTACCAAAAAGAATATTGGTGTGTTAAAATTAGATCGGACACAAGTAAAATTAAGTGCTCTTGCAGATGACACATACGCTCCATATTCAGCAAACATTTTGAATGAAACCTAAAAATATATAAACATTATATATACAAATGTTCATCAGTGTTAATGATACATTCTTTAACACTGATGAAAATTTAACTAATTTTAAATTACTCTGAATATATCTATAAATACAGAATCTAAATTTGTTAAAAGCATGAAAAATTTGTTAAATGAACAGAAAATGAATTTAATTTAATTAATTTAATGCAGATAAAAATCCATACGTCCTAAAAATTCTCCATCTTCTGTGGCAATAAAAAACAGTTTTCCTAAATATAGAAACAAAACAGAACAATATAAAAGACTGAAACAATCAACAAAATATATTTAGATAAGAATGTAGATACCTTAATGCTAACATTGTATAAATTCAAAGGTTATTGTTCATCATAGGTTTATTGATTAGGGTACGTTGATCTTTTTCAAGGGTTGTTGTAAAGTTGAAATATATTAAGTTTATCTCATATTGTTTGAACATATATATTAACAAATTCAGGTTGTTCAAAGTTTAGTTTAGTATTTAAGAAATTATATCAATATCAGATTTTTTTAAATTAAAAAAAAAAATTAATGGCAACCAATGCTGGAACGTTGATGGACAATGCTTCTTAACTGAAATTCACTACTGAATCAACCAATTTTAAAAATATATCGCATAACGACTATAGATAAAACATCAAATAGTGACTATATAAAATAGAGTAGGGGAAGTTGGGGCACAGTGGATTGGGTTTCTTTATTTTTTAAATTGAGCAAAAGTTAAAATATGTACTTTATTTTTTTCAAGATAAAAGGATTGAGATGTCCTTCATGATAAAAAAGCACTAAAATCAAAGTATTTATTATCTAACGACTCACAGAAAGATGCAGAAAGTTTTAAAGTGAGTTGTATTATGTTATTTACTGTGCCCCAGTACTTGGGCACAGTGAATAAATGAACACAGCCGTGAATTAATGATAATGAGGGGCATAGCCAAATAACTTTGAGGCTGAGAGAGTAAAGACACTGTACACTATACTTTTGGCATACTTTTATTAATTAGATTAGTATAAAATCGAAAAAATAGACATATTGGTAATTGAGAAGAAAAAAAAAGAATTTTGTTCATAACAAAACTTATAAAAATATCAAAAATTAAAAAATTATTCAAATATTATTATTCATAACTTAAAACTAATAAATTCATTTTCATGTAGTTTGTTTGTTAAAAATGCATGAGCCTAATTTTTAAGATCATTAATTGGGCATAGTGAATCAACCTATTCACTGTAACTCAACTCACTGTTTCCCACCATAACAAATAAAGTCTTAAAATAATTTCTTGGGACATTTTGAAAAGAAAAGTTAAACTACTAAAAGGAAGCACAAATATCAATAATCCGAATGGAAAAATTCAACTTTTGAATTTATTTTAACCATGATCTCCATAAACAACATAAGGACGCTAAAAAAATTTACAATAGTTAGCTAAAAACAAATATTACCTACCAAAAACCGTTAGTCAAAATTTATTTGGTAACAACTATAAATAAAGGTGGCTGATATATGAATACATAAAATGATTACATTATCTAGATAAACAAAATTCTAGTATTTGCGAAATTGCCTCTTATTCACTGTACCCCTCGATCCACTGTACCCAATCCTCTCTTAGAGACTATACAAAAAAAAAAAAATGTAGAGACTATATATATATATATATATATATATATATATATATATATATATATATATATATATATAAATAGAGTAGGGACTATATAAAATAAAGTAGAGACTATATAAAAAAGCAGAGTAGAGGCTATATAAAATAGAGTAGAGACTATATAAAAAAATAGAGTCGAGATTATATAAAATAGAGTAGAGATTATATAAAACAGAGTAGAAACCATAAAAAAAACATTGTGTCGTGTCTATAAAAAACTTACAGAGTAGCTAAAAAAACATTTATATGACTCCTCATTTAAATGTTTAAAAAGTAATTTTTAAACGCAAGGTATTTAGGGCAGTACAGCTGTGACAACCTAACAACATTTGTAGTGTTTACATATGAATCATAATGTTACTTATATATATTGCAAACATACTTAAGATTTTTTTTCTTAACATATATATATACATATATTTATTTATTTATTCTTATGTTTGTAGATTTATCGGAGCTTTTAAATAAAATTTCGTTTTTTTAAAAATTCTGTCACGCTTTTACTTGCTACTTTTGCGTTTAAACTTTCTCAAAATCGAACAACTGTGAACAAAGAAAATTTTTTCAAATATCGTGTTTTTATTCATCTCATCACATGGCATTTGATAACAGCTTTGCTTTAGTTTAGTTGTTTTTAAAATAAGTCTTTTTTATTTAATAAAAAACAACTGAAAAAAAAATTGAATATATATATATATATAATTGATAAATTACGTTTATTGTTTGGTTACATTTTTAATTAAACACGTAATTGTAAAGTTGAAATACTTTTCCTGATTTTTATAAAATATATATATGACTAAAGTGTTTTTGGAAAAACAGTTGCAGTAAAAAAATAATTTTCAAAAAGATTCTAAGCATTGTATGGGTTGTTATAACTAACGTTTGTACAAATTGTTTTTTTAATGTTTTTTTATGTGTTTTTTTTTCACTAAAAGGCTATCACTATCACGAACATCTACTTAAAATTTTTTTCTATTTAACAATTTAGCTTACAACCAGTACCATTGATTAAATAAAAAACATTCAACAAGAGTGGTCGAATGTTTTTAGTTCAATCATAAATCATTACACAAAACAATCTTCATTATATTATATTTGTTGATCGACCAATCAAATCACTTTTCTTTAAGTAGTATTTTAATTTAGATAACCTGTTGACCGATTGAAATCATTTGAAAAATGAAGATTCAAATATCTTTTTTTGTTGCGTTTATTTTACTTTCATCTTTGATGGCTGTACCTCTCGTGAATAAAAAAAACAGTCCTTTATCTGGAGAATCTAAGATTTTGTCTGGCATCTTACTTTCAGAAAATTACGTAAGCAAAAGAAAACGAAAATCTTTAAACATTAAAAAGGAGCCTATTTTCGGGTTTGGATGCTACACAATCGAATGTAAGATGAAAGAGGAACTGCGAATAATACTAATAGATAAAGAAAATAAAGATACAAGTAATGAGATTGACATCCAATTTGACAAACAAAGTAAATTTTTTAAAACACGTGTAGTATAGAGCGTACAAATAATAACATAAATAACACACAACATATCATCACGTACCGAAATCAATTGTGAAGCGTATTCTTAATTTTATATACTTTGAAAGTTTTAAATATAAAATAACGGACTAATTTAAAAAAGGCTTTATTGTTTAGAAATATTTTTTTAAATTTTTTTATAAGATAGAAAAAAAAGTTTAATATTAAGATAACGAAAAGTTTTTTTGGATGAAAGAGTCACTTGCCAGAAAAATCGAAAACGAACTCCTCGTCAACTTTCCACACATAAAAAAAATTTTTTTTTGGAAGATTTTGGAACCATATGGACTGTACATTGGAATTATTGAAAAAACCTATATTATTCAAATAAATATTCAATTATTTTTTGACGAAATAATTTCGGAAACCCATTTTATTTGATATTTACTCGTTTCTTAAAAATTTCTTCCTCCCAAATATCTAAAAGATTTAAAACTCATTTCTTCCTCCCAAATATCTAAAAGATTTAAAACTCATTTCTTCCCCCCAAATATCTAAAAGATTTAAAACCCATTTCTTCCTGACAAATATCTAAAAGATTTAAAACTCATTTCTTCCTCTCAAACATCTAAAAGATTTAAAAGGCCTAAATGTAGGTATAACAAAGCAAAGATTTTTCATTTTTTAATAAATCTTTTCATTTTTCTTTTTAAAAATATTCATTATAAACAAAATAAAAAACTTTAATTAGCTTTCTTCCGATACCTTTTGGCACAAAACAGTAATGTAGGATAGGGCAAGGCAAGATGCCTCCCTTAACAAATAATACAACACAAAACAAATACTTTTGCAATTTATAGTGTTTTTTCTTTTTAATATCATCTTAACTTAAAGAAGAAGGCATTCGTAGGAATGTGTTCTCCTTAAAGTTCATACAAAATATTTTTATTACTGGTAATATTCTACAAAAAAAATGTCTCCAAAAATAACTTTTTTTTGCCGCAACTTTTCTTCAGAAACAAAATAAAATGGTTTACTAAAATCAATGAAGCTATTTGATTGACTACATATATCGGTAAAATGTAAAAGATAAACATAGTCTATACCTAAAATCACCTAAATTAAAATTTTTTTATTCGCTTTAAGACTGGTAAGTAGTCATCATTTAGTCAATTTATTCAATAAGCTACTATATATTAGTTTACCAAAATTGATTTTACTTAAAAAATTTTAAAACTAAATCTTCATAGGGCTTGTTGCTCTAACTAAAGCCAATTAACATTGTTGCATTAAAAACGAGTTTTTTTGATTTGGTTTTATTATTTTTTTACTTTAGACTATTGTTAAGTAAACTGCCTAAACAACAAACATTTCCTTACCTTGTTTGCAGAAATATTGTTAAATGTAATTTAGTTTTGCTTTTAGTAACTTAATAATAACAATTTTTAAGTACGCCATATGTCGAAGTGGCAAAAAAACTGCTCTGATTTCTTTGAGGCTAGACTTTCCCAGCTGATATAAAAAAGACTGTCTTAAAAACGTCCATAGGATCGTAGACGCCTCTGACTGGTCTGGAGTGAAAGTATTTAAAATGTCTATTCAAAGACTCCTAAAACCGACTTAGTTTTGATGTCTTTAAGACGTTTTATTTGTTTAAAAAAAAAAAAATTACTTACAACTTACATTTAACTTTGACAAAGAAAGAAAACTAAATAAAAAGATCATAAAGTAGGTAGAGCATAATTTTATACTTTTGTAATTATAACTTATAAATCCATAAAATATAATAATAATATATAAAGTATTGTAACGAATACGAATTTATACAGAAATTTTAAAAACAAGTTTATTATATATATATATATATATATATATATATATATATATATATATATATATATATATATATGTATATATATATATATATATATATATATATATATATATATATATATATATATATATATATATATATATTAATGATATAAATTGTACTTGAATAATTCTTTTTATTCATTTGCGTCAATGTTTGATTATTCCCCTGATAAGTTGCACAACATTAATTTTGTTGAATTCTTTGTTTGATCTTAAAACAGCGTCAATTAAAATAAGACAAAATTCAAAATCAGAAAATCAATTGTAAAATTGACAGTTACTAGATGTGCTATGCAAAAGCTAAAAATGATTGAACTCGGAAAAATAAAGCAAACTATATGAAAAAGAGCTTATATCCATACAAGTAGCAGCATTATATTTACTTGTCAACTTTTTAAATTTCCTTACATATCACTATACCTCCTGAACTGAATTTCGGAATTTACTTCATGCGGAGTTTCATATCATGGTAAACAGTTACCATAGTAAACTGAAACTAAGCAGTTTTAGTAATTTGTACGTTTGAAAATAATAATAATTAAAAGTTTTTATTGAGTTGTAAGCAGCGCCGCCAAGTTGTGGGAGGGGGGGGGCGAAAGGGACAGTTTGTCCCGGGCGGCAGATATTCAAGGGGCGTCAAATGAAAATAAGGTACCAATAAATAAAAAAAGGTCCTTTATTTATAATATAGAGAAGTTTTGATAAATAAGTGCGCCAATAAGGGTTGCTATCCGAGGCGGCGTGACGGCTCTCGGCAGCCCTGGTTATAAGAATTTATAAGATATATTAAATTTTGTAAAATATATTATTAATCTTATGCTTGTGTTTACTAAACTATGAGCGATTATAATTATGAGCTAATTATTGATCAATTTCAAAAGCTGTTTCTTTTTTTTTCTTTTCTTCTTTTTTTTTTTTTTTTTCATCTATCTACTCAAATCTTTTAAATCCATTTTCTTGGCCTCTCTGCTAAAGAGAGGTTAAAAAAATGAATTAAATAAAGTTTTGATATAGAAAGCCGCGATAGTTATATACTTTTTCTTCTTTAGTCTTTTTATTAATTATTTTTATATTTACTGTAAATATTTTAACCAGTAACAACACTATGAAGTCATTACATAAAAACAATAAGTTACAAATTAATAAAAAATATTACAATTTATTTTTAAATAGTGTAAAGTTTGTGTTTTAAAAACAGATGTTTTTCAGTAGCGCAATTTTGGGATTGATATTTGGACAAACATTGCACAATTTCTTCAAAATGCAAATGATTGTAGAATTGATATTATATAAATAAACAACTTGACGTCACTAAAGCGGTACGCTGTTCAGTTGTTGAAGTTGAATTTATTTTTTCAATCGGTTCAATTATTTGCTGCTCCTAATAAATTTGTTTTAGATTTTATATTCATCTTGAATATTTCACCATTATGTTTTCTTGTTGTTGTTGTTGAATTACATTTGAAAAACGGTCAATTTTTATTTACTTTAACTAAACATTTTTTTTTTCAGAAACAAATGATATAAATGGTACAAAAATATATATATATAAACAGAAAATATATATTTTATTATAGTTTTTAAGCAATTACATTCGGCCGTTATTTAAGAGAAATATTTTGCAGCTCTTTTGATTAGTCTTTTAATAGCAAATAAAAATGAATTGAAATTGTTTACTTAAAAAAGTAAAATACTTATTTTCTAATTTTTTAATAATGTCTTTCTTTTTCAAAACTAATAATATTTGAAGAATCAGAAATCCGAAATACTTATGTTAATTTTTCCGTGCTTTTGTTTTTCATGTAGTAGATTTAAAATAGTATCTATGACAACACTATATATTTAAAATATTAACATATCGTTTTTTTTTAAGAAAAGTTCGCAAATTTATCAAAATGCTGTTTCACTTTGGGTAGTCGTTATTCGTGAAACTCTGGATCAACATTCCGATTACTTACTATTTTAGAAAAACCTTGTAAAACGATGGTTCATCTTATACAACAAGGTTTGAATTATAATTGGTATAATGAATGTACTCTGCACTTTGTTGAGTGATTTTTATTTATGTTGCAGGCCATTGCAAATACTGCTCATTATATTTGCACCATCGTATCTTTGACAAATACATTATTTTTCAATCTTCATATTGTTTCATATAGATGAAGTTTTAGTTCAACCTATCTACAGCAAGATCTATTTGATTAAAAAATCTCGAAAAAATTTAAATCCATAATAGGTTCAAATTGATCATGTCTTAGAATATGGACCTATAATCATTACACTTGGTTGGTTTTTTTTTTCATCTTGGGTAGTGTCGATAGCAAATATCATTTGCTAATTTATAAAAAATTTTATAAAGTTTTACCTTGCATGTTGAATTTCCGTCTTGTGATTGAAGTTTGTTTTGAATTTAAGAACTTGGTTATCCTACCAGTTAGCATATCAATTACTTTATTTTAAAATATAATTATTTTATTCAACATCTGCTATATAGTCGCCGTCATAACCATGTCTGATATTTTCTGATGGCTACAAAACAAAATACTATTTCCGCTAACTATAAATTATCAACAAACATTTTAGAACATTTCTCTATAAGGTGTCATTAATTTGACAAATCTTTCAGCCTCCTCCTCTCAGCCTTTTCCGACTGTCTTAATTCCTTATCAAGTTCAACACTTTCAACGCTTCAAAATGGTGCTTTGTAAGAAAATTGATTTTCAACATGTGAATAAAGCTTTGCTAACCACGTATGCTAGTATACTAGTTACTTGGGTGAAAAAAAACCAACATGCTTTATAGCATCCAAAATTTTTAACAGAGTAGCCATGGTCGACAAACTGAGCTATATTTAGTAATGTATGCAAAATGTTTTGTAACGTTTATTTTGCGTTGGGTTTTTGATTTACTAAAAACCACCTATTTTTAACTGCTACACTTATATTTTTTTGTACATAATAACCTAAACCTGTATTTTTTCTCATTTTTTACTTAGAAAGTGCTTTTAAGGTTTTTGTTGAGATATTTTTTAAATGTATTTTCCCATTAAGAAATGTTTACAAAATAAAGCCTTATATATAATTACATGGCTAAGAAGAGAAAATAGATTCAGTCTGATTGCCAAGCCTCTTAGAAATAAAAATCTAAACGAAAATATAAAAATGATGTAAATTCGTTAAAATACAAAACACATTTAGCGGTGTAACATATGCAAAAACACATCTTTTTTCTTTGCTAGTTTTGTTCAACTAATATTTTGAGTTTAAAATAAGTAAAAAATAGATGAAAAATAAACAACAACAAATGTTATGTTTATTAAATGTAACAAGGCTTAAAACCTAAGGCACTTAGATCTACCTCTAGGGCGGAGATATTTTTTTGTATCAACAATTCCAGGAGAAATCTATTTTTGTCATGTATCTATGTTTTTATTTTTTCATCTTTTGTCTTCTGCTTTTGTTCCTCTCTGGAAACTTTTTTCTTTATTTTCTTTTATGGACTTAAACAAAAGCAAACATTTTTTGATTTTTGAAGCACTATTGAATATAAAATCAATGAATCAATGATTTATAGCTTTTCCATATTAAGTATTTAAAGGCTACTCAACGGTTTACTAAATAATAACATAATTGCTTGCAAGACATATTATAATTACAACATGACCACGCTCTGTTAACACGAGAAGCGAAGAAACAACTACACTAAAAACGAATAGTTAATAAAGTTTAAAGCATGTCTAGCATGCAATGCAGTGCGAGCACAAACGCGTAAATCAGCTTTTAGTGAGAAGCCAAATAGTTTAAAATTGTGAACAACATTTTTTCTTTCAGGGCAAACATAATTTTTAATACAATAACAATGCATATTTTAATGAAATAAATCACAAGTTCTGAAAAGAGATAAACAAATTCCACCTAAAAAATATCTCCAAGTCATTAAGGCATCAAATATTTGATTAAAATAAGAAAAAAGGTTCTTTTTAATGAACTATATGATGACGATGCAAATGCAGGAAGATTTATAAAATTTTGTGATTATATGTTATGAAAATATATTTCATAAACTTAACAATTAATTCAAACTTAACATTAAATTTCAAATTAACAATTAATTTCTTAAACTTAAACATTTTGTAGTGTGTAGTAGTATTAAAAATAGCAAAAAAAAATTTCATTTTTTATTAGTAAAATAACACGATGCTTTTCAAAAACTCAGGACATTTAGAGACCACTTCTAAAAAAAAAAAAAAAAAACAGGACTAATAGCGACCGTAATAAGAAAAGCACGAATCTGTTAAAGGGTTAAAACACAAGAATTCTTTTAGAAAAGATTGATTATGCTAAAATATTAAGTAATGACGGTATTTTTTATATAATTTATCATTTTAAATATTATTATTTTAAATATATTATATATATATATATATATATATATATATATATATATATATATATATATATATATATACATATATATATATATATATATATATATATATATATATATATATATATATATATATATATATATATATATATATATATATATATATATATATATATATATATATATACAGTATTGGACAAAACATTTGCAACCAACATCGAACAATGCTAAAAAGTGTTCCTAATTTACATGTCTTAAAAACGAAACGAACTATACTACCACAGCAAACAGTTCAGGAGTCTGGAGTCATAGCATGACATGCGCAATCACCTGAGGCAGGTGACAGCACACAGGCAGAATTTCGTTGACAAGTGCCATTTTGCAGCGGACAAAACAAGTGCAACTTTTTTGGTTTGTTTCATTTTTTTAAATCTGGTCCGTGTCAACGTCACGGAAGTTTTTTAATGATTAAAGGAAGTATCCAGAAGTTTCCAAAAGCATGCAGAAGCTTCCAGAAGTTTCCAGAAGAAGCATCTGGAAGCATCCAGTAGCATCCAGAAATATCCAGAAACATTCAGAAGCATCCAGACGCATCCAGAAGCTTCCGGAAGCATCGAAAAGAAGCATCTAGAATATTCCAGAACAGGTTCTCGACATGTAATTCAGTCAGTATATGGAAGTCAATTAGTCAGTATTATCAAGACAGTTTATCAAATCGTGAATTTTATCAAAGTGTTTTATCGAAGAACATCAATACAAGAAGTGAAATACAACAAGTGTTTCATTACATCAATACAGTCCACATCCAACCAAGACGTTGTGTTCCACAGAGCATGATTGTATCATCACAAGGTAAATGTAACACGGTAAGCCTTGAGAAGCGTGATTATTTATTTTTATTATTTTTATGACTTCAAGAGCAAAAATGCCTCCCGACGGTCTTGGATTGGAACTAAGGAAGAAAATTATTGGCGATTACTTAAGTGGAATGTCACAAAAAAGTATTTGTGATAAATATCGCGTGAAGAAATGGACCGTATCAAGACTATGTTCCAAATATCGTTCTACGGGGAAGTTGGCAGCAGATAACAAAGGTGGAAGACCGCGTTCCACCGCTTCTAAATAAGATTCTATGATCGTCAGATCCATCAAGAAGGATCCCTGGATATCATCAGTCGAGATACAAAAGCAATTAGAGCTGCATGTATCGGACCGAACAATCAGATGACGTGCTGTTGAAGCCGGATTGTTTTCTCGGCGTCCTGCAAAGAAACCGCTGATTTCACTAAAAAACCAGACGAAAAGACTCCTGTTTGCTACATCTCATATTGACTGGAATATGCAGAAATGGCGAACTGTCCTGTTCAGTGATGAATCGAAGTTCAACACCATTGGGAGCAATGGCATTTGCCGTGTACGCCGACCGGCCGGAAAACGCCTCGATTTACGTTACTGCCATAAGACCGTGAAGCATGGTGGAGGCAATGTAATGGTCTGGGGGTGTTTTTCTGCTAACGGTCTAGGTCCAATACATCGAAACGAAGGAATAATGGACCGTTTCATGTTTAAAAATATCCTGAAAGATGTTATGTTACCTCATGCTAAATGGAATATGCCAATAAAATGGGTTTTTCAGCAAGACAACGATCCGAAACACACTGCAAAAGTAGTCAAGCAATGGTTTCAAGACAACCACCATATATATATATATATATATATATATATATATATATATATATATATATATATATATATATATATATATATATATATATATATATATATATATATATATATATATATATATATATATATATCAGGGACGTGGTGACCCAGTACGAGGGTACGAGGATTTGTACTGGGCCCTGATTCTAGCTCAGGAAACCGGGCCCCCAAAAAGAAACTGGGTCCCCAATACTCAAAGAGAAAAAATTAATTTAAGTTCTATAAGTTTCTATGAGGGCATTTTTTACAACATTTTATTTAACTTGCTTTCACGTCGGTTTGTTTGTTTGTTTGTTTGGTGTTCTCACAAAGCAAACACTAGCGGTAATGATAAAATAAACTTTATTTTAGCGTGAATAAAAGAAATCGTTAAGAAAATAAATAAAAACAAACAAAAAACAAAAACTTTGTCTAGCGTAAATAAATAAAATCGCTGTTGAATAATAACAACGAAAAACGTTGTTGACCTGAAATTGATAGATTTTATACTGTAAAAAAGTAAGTAATGCTTTAATAATTTACTTATAAATAGCAATTAAAAATAATAATTAAAGTTTTTAAGTAAATAAGTAAAAAAAAATATCTTATCAACATAGAAATATAAATAAGAAAGCTAAAGATGTATAAAAAAGTATAAAGCTAAAGAAATATAAAGAAGAAATATAAAAAAGAAAGCTAGAAACTAAAGTTGATCGATTAGCTTTTCTTGCTCGAGAAAGAGAACGGAAATTTCGAGCTAGAGCAAATAAATCAGCTGAACAACGAGCATCTCGGCTAAAAAAATGAAGAGAACGATTTGTTAAGGCAAGGGCTGCTGAAACAGAAGAAGATAGAGGCAGACGTATTGCTAAACGAAAAGAATACCGAAAACAAGCATGTAGTGACGAACGATTAAACAATGCCTCCTCTTTATCTGATGAAATTAACCATCCCATCAACAGAAAGAAGAGAAAATTGTTATTGAAAAGTTCAAAACAATAAATATATAAAATTCATGAATTTATTTGCTTTGCGTTGATAAATATGCTTAATATATGTTTGATAGATAAAACTGTGTGTTTAATGAATTTTTGTTATTACTTTCATTCACTACTACTCAATATGCTACAGTCCACTGCCTATCGGTCCATGGATTTTATAAATAGTACTACTATTTATAAATTCCATGGACCGATAGTAGTTATATCTCAAACGAAAGAAATCAATGCCCTGGTTTCATCCTAGGACGTATTTTTAACTTTATATTTATTTATGTTACAGGTGAAATGAAGGAAAAAAAAAGAAAGAGGCAACATGGAAATACAAATCTGGTGCAGAAAAAAAAGCTCAAAAACAAAAATATGAATTAAAAGCAGCTCGTAATGATCCAAAACAATTAAAGTTAATGGTAGGTCTCGTGTCAGTGCAAGTGGCACAAATACAGAGAAAAGCTGGGACATCTTTTACAGTAACAGAGAATGTAGAATTAACATCAACATCCATTGTGATTATCACAAGTAAGCCTATTATTGAAACAGAGACAATAACAGAAGTTAGTGACCAATCATCTGTACAAGAAGCAAAAAAATAATCAAGATGTCATAATTGCAGCAGATAAAGGAGCAAAACTGCAATATTCGGAAACATTCAGAAACCGAAACGTTACTGAAATTGAGAGAGTGACTGTAGAAATGGGTAATTATGAAGTGCCTGTAACTGCAGCGGCAGACCTAACTCTAGCAGAAAAGATTATTCAGAAACAATCAGACAACGTTGTAAATGTCAATGAAAATAATCCAGCTAAATTTCTAGAGCTGAAAAATGAAAAGATGATTGATAAAAAAGCAATTTATTTTTTTAGGGCCTAATCAACCCACAAATCATTCGAGGTTATCTAAGTATTACACTAAATCAGTTAAAGACATTCAAGTTGTGCAGAAAAGGTCATGACTCTATCACTAGACAAAATTTTTTGCATAGTTTGTTTATGCTTTGGGTCAAGAGAGGACGCAAGTTCTTTACGTGGTGGGTTTGATAATTGGTCAAACTTAAGTAACATCAAAACAAAGCATTGCACCCAGAAAAACCATCGTGATGCTGCTGAAGCTATGGTTCATGCATTATCAGACTCCACAATTGATAAAATATTAAATATTGAAACCATGAGACATCTGAATAAAAAACGTAAAGAAGTGGAGAAACTACATCAATACCTAATACAAGTTATTGATGCTATTCGGCATTTGATTGTAGAGAGTATTTCTTTACGTGGAAATGAGAAAGCCAACTTTTACAATGACTCTGAAAAAAGTGAAGTCTTTCATTGTGGTGCGGGTAAATTTCTAAATTTGTTAAATTTACTCAGTCAGTACGATGAGGTGCTGAATGAAAAACTTTCAAACATTCGCAGTACTCAAAAACAATCTGCTGGAAGTGGTGCTAGAATTACGTTTCTTTCTTATTATACACAAAACAAGCTCATTCATACTATGACTCAGATGGTCAAGAAGGATATTTCAGGAGAGGTAAATAATTCAGTATTCTTTTCACTCTCAGCTGATGGCACCACTGATATTACACTCTGTGAGTAAACTTCTATTGTATCACGTTATGTCACGCTTGCTGCAGAAGAGGCCGTTGTAAAACAACATCTGATTTCAATGGTTAAAACTGAAATAACTACTGGTGAAGGAATAAGTAAAAAAAATCTGAACTCAAAAAAAACAACGTAGATATTCAAAAGTGTGTGGGTTTACCTTATGATGGTGCGAGCAATATGCAAGTAATAAACAAAAGAGTTGTAACACATTTGAAGCAGTGTTCTCCCATGGCAATAGTATATTTATTGTGGATCTTATTGAACAAATCTGGCTTGTGCAAAATCTTCTGCTGTTTCTGTTAATCTTTTTGTAACAGAAAACAAGCCTGGTGATGTGCAGAAATTAAAGACTTTTCATTACGGAAACTCAAGGAAACGAAATAATATATTTGAGAAGTGCAAATATCTTCTTGAGGATGTGAATCAGTCTTTTGAGCTGGCTGCTTTTTAGTATAAATATAATTTTCCTTGATCGCTTATTTGTCTGTCGTTAAAAGTACTTCACCGGGCCCCTCTTCTGGAAATTCGTACTTACTTTTCAGGTGCCACCACGTCCCTGATATATATATATATATATATATATATATATATATATATATATATATATATATATATATATATATATATATATATATATATATATATATATATATATATATATATATATAAATTTTCAAAATAGGTAATTATGCTACTAGTTGCATTGAATATTGTTCCTTTTACTCTAAAAAACATTTTATGTTATGAAAATATTCTTGTAGCACATCTCTAAGTACTGCCACATTTCATTTTTAATGTGAATTTGAAATCTAAACGAAAAACACAAATCCTCCATTATATCTGTTCCGTTATTTAATTTATTCGGTTAAATACAAAAATATTAGTGTTTTTTGTAAACAAACAGAATATGCGCTGTTTTTTATAATGCGAAATTTTTAAATCAGACTTAATTATGCTTATGCAAAAAGTACTAAGAGTTTAACAAAGATGCCTGAGTATCTTTCTAATAAGAAATTCATATTTTAATCCTTTTCTTGTAAAGCAAAACGAAACAAAAATCTTTTGTTCTGATACTTATAGATTTTTATTTTACAACACAATTTAACTTTATTTAGTTACCTGTAAGAATTGCGGTTTACGTTGAATTGTGTTTAAAAATATGTTTAATTTAAATTAAAACTCAATATGTTTATCTTATGTTTATTTTTTTACAAATTGTAGGCCTAGATGCTTACTTACATACGTACTGACTATTTATTATTATCAGCCAGGTTATTGTCTATATAATTAAGATAATTAAGTGGTTAATACTATATGCTTATCTTGTTTTCAAATCCAGTTTATGTAATTCAAAGTAAATATTTGATAAAGAAAATGTCACTAATTAAACCAAAGAAAAATGACATTGAACCAACTAAATTAAAAAAAGTCGGTAAAAAAGAAATACTTGAAAGTATTGAAGTCAACTAACAAAATATGCTTGGTTGGATATCCGTTAGAAGATTTAAAAACAAGCTCTTTGCCCACTACCAGAAATGTTTATAAATTTTTCAGGCTAGGCCTAATACTTAAGACTGAAGTTATAACTTTGTGTTTTTGAAAGTTTATTTAAAGTTTTAAATTATTTGCATCATCCATTTCAAGGTATCACTTGTAAGTTATTGATAGCTCTTATGAAGAGTTTACTAAAGTTAGAGAGGCATGGCACACTCAAAGCAACATTTCGATATCTAAGTTAGCTGCATTGCTTACTATTAAATCAGTCAAGCTCTTTTGGGATAAGAATGGCATTCCTTATAAACAAGACAAATCTAAAAATAGGATTTCTAATATGAAGAGTTTACTTGAACAAAATTTTATTCAATCATTAGATGGCGTTTTTGATATTAGTTCTCCTAGTTGGAAAGATGACATTAGAAAAACCAGATCAGCTAAGGATGCAGATGAAGATATTGCCTGGTTTACAGCTCTTAAAAATGGAATAAAACTGGAGGAATTAGTGTAAAAGATAATTTGCTACATTCTAGTGTTAGGAGAAAAAAAGAATCGAAAAGAAACAGGGGGCAACTGAAAAAGAAAAAAGAAGAAAAGTAGATGATGAAGAAACTGTTAAGTTGGTTGGTTATAGTAGTGACTCAGATGAATATTCTCATGTTACTAAATCTAGTCATTCTATGAGTTCTGCATCTCCAAACTCTCCTAAAAGTGATCCTGAGTTTAATATTTCTAAAAAGCAGCAAGGAGAAAAAAAAAACCGGATCAGATAATATCACACTGGTTTTGCCAAAAAAACTTCATTTCTCACCCAATGATAACAGCAACTGCAGATAGAACTAAGTTATCAAATCCTCAGCTGATGATGAATACTTCTGCAATTCTAGTTTTAGGTTCTTTTCTTATCAATAAATAAACAGGATTATTGTATACAAATTTAAAAATTTTTTATACAGGTGGTGTTAAACCTGACGATGTTAGCCTTTCAATAAATGCTATAGGAAGGTCAAGAAAGCTAAATAGGCAAGTAATGGCAAGGAAAATAATAATAGAATTTCAAAATAAGATTAAATCAGATTACACTTCATTGGGACGGAAAACCTTTAAAACAAATCTCAAGGCAAAGGTTTGAGTATTTAACTGTTTTGGCCAGTGGTTTTCCAAATTGCATTGAAGGAAAAATATTATCAATAAAACCTATACAGTCTGGTACAGGACTTTCTATTTGCAAAGGAATCTTGAAAGACTTAGAGAAATGGAATCTCAAAGCCAACATTGTTACCCAGGTTTTGATACAACTGCGTGTAATACAGGAGTGAAAAATGGAGCTGCAACTCATTTAGAGGATTGTAAATCAATGAAAACTCTTCTTTGGCTGGCTTGTCGCCATCACATTTTAGAATTGATCATGGGAGCATTTTGGAACTCCTTATTTAAAAAACAAAAAAAAGCTAATTATAATATAGATTTCAAAGATTTTCAACAAGAATGGATTTGCGCAGAGAAGGCTCCACTAAAAAAACTAAACAGGTTTCTAGATCTTTCTAATCCTTTCCTTAAAACGAAAGCAGACAAAACTCGTGTGTTCTTAGAGAAACAAGTAAAATGTAAGCATCGCCGAGGTGATTATAAGGAAGCTCTAGAGTTAGCACTTAATCTTTTAAGGCGGACCAGAACCTAAAATCTGGAAAGATTGCCTGTGGAGCAAATCATCATGCCAGATGGATGTCACACTTGTTATATGCACCAAAGATGTTCATCTTTAAAGAATATTTACTCGATTCTGGTGTAGCAAAGTTAAAAATCTTTTTGACTTTCAGCTCAGTTTTATATGTTAAAGCTTGGTTAGAAGCAACAAAAGGCTCTGATGCACCAATTAACGATATTCATTTATACAATGATCTAGGGCAGATCTCAGGCTTCTCTAATGCAGCTCAGAAAGCTCAAGAAGTTCTTAACAGGCACTTATGGTATCTAACTGAGGAGGTGTCAGTCTTCAGTCTCTTTTCTAATAAGGTTTCTGCTGAAGAAAAGGCTAATACTGCGTTAAAAATGATAAAGGCGGGAAAACCACTTGCTATCAACTCTGGAAAACCTAATCTTCCATTTATTCACAAGAACTCAGAGATATTATCATATGTTGGGAAAAGATCTTGGTTGCTCTTTCATAACTTAAACAATAATGGTAAATGGCTCAAACTTTCTCCTTCAGAATGGGAGGAAGATGGAAACTTTTTAAAGATGAAACAATTTATTAAAACAGTCAAGGTTACAAACGATGTTGCAGAGCGAGGAATCAAGTTATGTTCGGATTATCTTCAGATACTCACAAAAGTGGGACAAAGGTATTTTAAAAAAGTATTTAAAGTTTTATTTAGATGTTTTATACAGTATGTTAGACTAATTTTAGGATGAGGAAGTACGAAACGAAATAATAAAAGTTGTTGAAAATCATAGAAAACTTGTAGGTAATTTCAATAAGAAAGAGTTATTCTCTGACTTTGTTCAATTCAAATAACAATTTCCGTTATACCATGCATCACTGCACCAGATAGCACCTTGGTTATATAGAATAAATGATTCGTTTTTTAATGTTAAAATATATTTTGTGTGGTAGTTAAAGCATTTTAAACATTTGGAATAGATGCTAAATGTTTCCCGATCCCACATCACCTATTTTTTGTAGTGATATTTTTGCGTTAAAACATGATTCTTTAAATAAAATGTGGCAGTACTTAAAAACATCCTAGAAAAAATTTTTTTTTACAATAATAATTTTTAAATGGTAAGGAACAACTTTTTATGCAGCCACGTGTAATTTTCAGATTTTTTAGATTTTGGCCAACCCTAATATATATATATTGAACTTTGACATAAAGTACCACCAAATATGATGAATAAAATGATAGTTTTGAAAAAATTAATGAAACAATTATTCGCTTAAGTCTTGCTTGGAAATTCTATGCAATAATTAGCAAACATTCTATTAAATGTTTTGCAACCTTATTTAGCTAAAACAGTAGATAAGTTTACAGCAACTGGTACCTCTAACAACATTTTTTAACTTACTTATTAAAAGAATGAATCAACAAAAGTACATTGAGATTATATGTAATAATTTCATTCCAAAAACAAATTTTTTTTTAAATTACAACTTTGAATCAAGGTATCAACATTTGTTTCAAGGTACCAGACCCATGGGGTACCTTGATACAAATTTCAAAGGAGGGGTTGATTTTTCTAATTTTAAATAGTTAAGTTCCTTAACTATCTAAAAAGTAGTCATAAAAGTATAAAATGCTAAAGTAACTCAAATCAACGTTTCTGGTCATTTTATTGAAGAATAAAGAAAAATCGTTTATTTGAATAACATAAAGCAGTGCTTTGTATCCAGCATACATTTTGCATTGTTTGAGGACAAATTTGTATAGCCAAGATCAAAAGAGTATTTTGTAGAAGCAAGTGATAAAATGTGTGAAGCCTAGAAGACGTACTTCGACATGACTGTCGCCAGTAAACAACCAAAATAATTTTTAGCCGAAACCGAATTTTATCAAAACTGAAATTAGCCGGTTCTTCAAACCAAAACCGAAACTGAAGTTCTGGCTATAAAGCTGTCAAAACCTTAAACCGAAAATAATTTTTCAAAAATAGGGGTCGCGGTGCCAGTTTTTATCTGAGAGCGAAAAAATTGTTTGCCTATTTTTATATTTTAAATTATATTTATTATAAAATATAAGGCCTTTGACCTTTTCAGACTCCCCCTTTTTCCTCCTCCTGTAGTTTGCCGCGATTTAAGAAAAAATATTCAAAATTTATTTAATTTATGATTTTATTCCAGCTTTGGTGATTTTTTCAATACTCAAAAGTTAAACATTGAAAAACTTTCTTTACAAAGCAAAATTTTTTCCAAGTTAGAAAGCAATTATCAATTTATTTCGATTGTCAAAATATCCTAAGCAGTTACAAAGAGTCTCTCAACATTCTTTGATGTTGATGATGGAGTGAGATACTTCTTCGCAGTCTTTAAAAATGATGGTAATACTTGTGAATAAAAAAAATTTGTTAATTAATTGGGTTTTCCTATCACCAGCTGCAACTATTTGGTTGTGAGTCATTTCATGTTTCAATTGTGAAAGCATTCCTGTTATTAGCTGATGCATTTAAATTCTTCAACTATTGGTTCAACTGCGACAATATTTGTTGTTTGTGTATAATCCTCATTTTAAGCTACTTCTGTCCAGAGCTTGTTTTTTGTATGTTGATGTGCTTCTGGAGACCTGAAAAACCATTTCTTGGAGAGCTGCATGAAATAAACGATCAGTCAATTCAATTGCAGCAAACCTGTTTTTTATTTCCAGCTTGAAAGGTTGTTTACAATAGGAATGCAGCTACTAATACATGTATTATTTTTAGACTACAATTGTGTTGCACCTTCAAACACACTTCATACTTTGAGACAATAATTGTGTTGCATCTTCAAACACACCTAATATTTGTGTTGCATCTTCAACCGAACTCAATATTATTAGAAATATTTGTGTTGCATCTTCAAACACACTTAATATTTTTATAATTTTTTTCAAAAAACTCCCTAACAACTGTTTTGACTAAAATTTTAAGGTGTTGCTGCAATAGCTGGTTTTAATGGAAGCATACTTTCCATCATGTATTATGTATTATGTCATTTTGTTTCATCATCATTCTTCAGCTTAGGGCTGCCATTTTCTATTTATAGCAATTTATAGCTGCGGTCTTTATTACTTTGCGTAGAAAAGTTTTGAATGAGCCACATCTGCGCATAAGTTTCTTTACTTTTCTATAAGAGATTCGATTGCACCAAAGTGTTTTTATAACAAATTGCAAAAAATGGTTTAGACATCTAGCAGATTTAAAGATGCAGGTTGGTTCCGTGAATGCTCGTTTTGCATTTGCTGGATTATCTCTTTAAAAAAAATGCCAATAAGAAATTATTTTAATATTTTTAAAGATATATTTTTCTGTGTAACTTTCAACAAAATATGAACAAGCTAAGCAAAATATCACTCTTTTTCAACTTTGATTTGTGTTTTGAATAATCAATTCTATGTATCTATAATGAAATACTGACCATGATTTTTGCCACTAAAACACTTCATCCAAATACAACTTTCACTTATTTTTGGATGAAGTGTTTTGAAATGCGAAATTAGACCGTTGATTATTTGAAGCTTTTAATTGGCGAGATGATTTCACAAGTTCTGAAAACTTTTAAATCTTCTTTTAAATATTTATTGTGCGTGTATTAGTTATAATAAAACAATAAATGTTAATAACGCAAATTTAAATGAAACAAAAAATTTAAAATTGATTTGTTTTAAATAAAAATGCTTTGGTGAAATAATGCCGCAATGCATAGTGGGTCAGAATGCCCATTTTTGTGCCAAAATTATTTTTTTATTAAATATTATTAAATTTGATATAAATAACATACTTAGAGCTTCTAAACATATTTGTGACTAAAAAAATGATTTTATTAATTTTTTTTTTCTTAATAATTATAAATACAGCAAAAAAAAATTAAAAAATGCATTTTTTCACATCTTATCAACTCAATTCAAACACAATCCACAGAATAAACATTAAAAAATTACATTTTACTGTTTTTAATAGGTACACAATCTTATGAAAAAAACACTTTCATGTCTTATCAACTCATTCAAACACAATTTACAACTTTAAGGCAACCATCTATGTCTGCATATATTTAAATGAAGTATTTAAAAATTTAAAATGTCATCTCCTGATAATAATAACTCCAAAACCTCAACAGGAAAGTCTTTCTTTTTTGAAGTGCAGGTTTGTCTCAAAGATGCTATGACAGGATCAGATGAGCATAGAAATCTTTTCAAAATGTCCTCATTTGCCATACATCTTGAAGCTTTTCGAGCATGACGTTCACAAAACCGTTTGAAAAATTTGTTTGTTGCCTCCTGTGCTTCTTCACTCATCATTTCAATTGGCAGTGAGATTCTATTAATGATGGCTGGGCCGTAGATCAGCAGTTTGTGGAGGCTTTGTGGCATGTAGTACGATGGGTACAGTTTCACAAACAACTTTGCAGTTTCTGTACACATCATGGTAAACTTTTCAGTATTTATTTCATAGCCACTTGATATGCTTGACAAAATAATGTGCAATTTTAAAATTAGTTCCTTATTGACACCTATTATATTTGCAAAAGAAATAGCATCAGTAAATGCTCGTTGAGAAGTGTTGTCATCATTAGATGTACCACATCCTCCAGAATTTGGTTGATCAACAACAAGGCCCATCTGTTGAAGAAAAGCTTGTTGGATGTGAGACTTTGTTTCAGCAACTTGTGCTTTGTCTTCTGCTGTTCTTGCTTGCCACTTTTTGATAGGCAACTTGTAACCAATATGCAGAAAACATTCAAACCATCGAATCCAGCAATGCAGTGTAGATAAACCATACTGCAAGCCTTTTGCCTGGTAATTTTTTACTATGCTGGCATCAATGTTGTTCATCTCTTTTGGTGAGCATCCACAGATAGAGCAACACTGACTTGAGTTAGTGGTCTCAGATAAAGCTGTGTGTACTTTACCATCAATCATTGTTATTTCAATCACATGCTTTACTTGAAGTACTTTTCCATTGTTTAATATAATTTTTGTACAATTTAAATTCCTTATTTCTTCTTTTAGTTGAGCTTCTTCAGAGATTATAATATCTTTAGACTCTTTTTGAAACTGAAAACGCAAAGGGCGACAATACAGAGTTGATGATGGTTTTAGGTTTCGCCACAAAGTTGTCTTTTTTCCACCAGCAAATGAGCTCAAGTCAAGTGGTACTATTCAAGTTAAAAACAATGACTCTTCTATTTGTATATTACGGATACCATCTTTAGACACTGTTTGCTTATAGACACTTTGTCCTGTTGAGCCATTAAATCCTGCCTTGTGTCTTAAAGTAGCAAATATGGTTGTATCACCAGCAACTGTTTCAATAACTTCATTCTGTACTTGACATAGTCTTTGCGCAGTGTAGTCGACCAAGCTCTGCATTGAGAGTTTAGCAAAAAAATCATCTTTCTCTATTTCATTTGGGTAGCAAGATAATTTTGCTGCCTTTATTATGTGATATGAAGGATAAAATTCACAGTTTTTTCTCAAAGCAGCATTTCGATGTAGTTGATATCCATCTTTGGTCATATTTGTATTTAAAAGTAAAGCTAGAGCCTCATTGCCAGAGAGTTGTCGAGATATTTTGTTACTACACACTAAAAAAAAAAGGTAGAAATTTCTACCTTAGGGTAGGATATGTGATATACCTTTAGTAAGGTATAATTTTCTACCTTTTAGGGTAGAAAATTATATTAAAAACAATTATTTTTAATACAATTTTCTAACTTAAAGGTATAATTTTCTACCTTATAAGGTAGAAAATTATACCTTACTAAGGGTATATCACATATCCTACCTTATCTAAAAATTTCTACCTTTAATTTTTAGTGTGTATTGTCAAAAATTCTCTTTACTGCATGTACCTCATCAAGTTTATTTTCTTTTTTAAGAGAAACTTTTGCTGCAAAAAGTAGTTCATTCGATGAATGCCCATGTTGTAGAGAGTTGGTACGCCTGTACTTTGTTCGAAGTGAAAAGTCATCAAAATTCTCAATTGAAGGCCTGCCACGTGTATCTTGTTTCACAGGAATATCAGTAAAAACGTCAATCTCTGTCTGTAGCCACTCTTTATGCTTTTTTTCGAAACAAATACGGTTACCTTTTAAATCCTGCCATCTCTTTCTTATATGAATTAGCAATGTTTCCAGCTTAGGGTTTACCAGATTCATACCATTGATAACATCCTTTAAAACACCATTGCCAGAGACTTTTAATTTATTTTCTAGCATGTCGGTATATATATATCAATGTATTTCATTTTAACCTATAAATTCTAAAATACATTCATTAGAAATCATTTAAATGACAGTATATTAATGCCTAAAAGTTTAAAGATGATGTGTTTTATTTTTAACTAAAAAGCCAAGTGATTAATTAAAAATTAACTAATTAAAAAAATTCGTGATTTGTTTGTCGCGGGCAAAATTTTATTTATAACCTGCTATCTAAAAGTTAATTTGTGGGCAAGATGGTACTTTGTTGAAGCTAAAACTAACTTTAAATTATAATATATATACTTAGTAAAGATTTTAATGCATTTTCAGACTGGATGATGTTGGAGGTTTTTTTAATTAAATAAAGTAAGCAAAAATTTACACTAAAAAAACCTGTAAAAACACATCATCTTAAAAATTAAATAAAATTTCTTACTTACAAGCAAAAAATTTGCAGGGAAGTTATTTTGTTTCAAAGAGTATCAATCTATCAATATATTGTATAAAGAGTATCAATCTATCAATATATCATTATAAAAAAATTATAGCATAAACAAATTTAATTAAAAAATAGTTGACAGTTTCTGTGTAGCAACACATATATCTTATTAATTTTTATTTTAAAACTTACAAATCTGGCAAAAAAATTAACTTCAACAGGCGATATAAAAAATTTAATATAAAAGCTAGTGACTAAAAAATATCTTTTTTTTAAAGCTTGATAAGTATGGAAAACAACTATTACCATTAAACCTAAGTTGAACAAAAATTTTTTTTTTAAACTTGGCACACCTTGATCCACTGTGCAATGGTCGTAAAAAGTCGTCGTATATAAATAAATAAATAAATATATATATATATATATATATATATATATATATATATATATATATATATATATATATATATATATATATATATATATATATATATATATATATATATTAGACCATTTCAAAATTGTATATAAAAAAAATGATTTTTTTTTAACTTTATTTGGGCAACCCTTGATTTGATGTGGTTTGTGGTTAGGAAAATTAGTTCAAAATTGCAAATTTTCAACATCTAGCCCCTTAATTATTAAATAATATTTTTTTTGAACTGGTCTAATATGTATATACATATATACATATTAGTATATCCGTACAATTCTCTTAAAATGAGATGCACAAACTGCATTTCAAAGAAGACTACACCGGTGTTAAGATGTTACTGAGTGCCTTGAAGTATGACAACTATGGATGGAAGGTCATAATAGACTTCAAAATGGTGTCATTTCTTATAACTTTTTAAGGCAGTTTCAACATATTTTCTTATTTCATTTGCTTTTGGAACAAAAAGAAATCTAAAGCACACTATCACAGAAGGGAATGGCCACACTGACTGAGTTTAATGTGAGTGAGAGCAATGAGAAGTAAAAGGCGTTGATAGAATCTCAGCAACTGCTTATGCCTTTGGTACACATCCGATATTTATGGCTTCCTTGGTAATTACAGGGCTGAAAGAACGTGAGGTCGGTTTAAGTTTTGAAATAAATTACGCCAAAACGGGATGAAAAATGTCACTAAAAGTCCATATCCTTGATGATCATTTTGATAAATTTAAGGAGAACATAGTAGCTTAGGAGAGCAAGGTTAGCGCTTTCATCAAGATACATTTGACTTTGACCATCATTACCAAGACTAGTATAACAAAAACTTAACGGAGGACTACATTTGGGGACAAGTTTGTGAATGTGATTTACAGTACACTTGCAAACTTAGAAAATATACTCGTCAGAGTTAGGGCTAGGGTTAGGGTTACCGTAACCCTAACCTTTTTATAAGAAATTTTCTAAATAATACAGTTGTTAAACTGAATGTGAAAACATCTTTTAATTTAAATTTATACGATTTAATGCATAAAACGTGTTACTATATTTTTAATATACAAATATATTTTAATATAAACGTTAAAATATAATTTGAAAATTTTAATAGCTAAAAATAAACATAAAAATTGAATTCCTTAGTTTTACTAAGGACTTTATTACTTTATTGCAACTAGGACCATTTTAATGTTGTCTTAGGCCATAGGCACTTCTCCATATCTGCATTCGTAGGCCTTGCAGCTTTTATTTAGTAATTAAAAATAGTTTAAGTTTTCGGAATCATGTTTGATGGATACCAGAGAACACAAAAATCTGGATATGAAAAACAAAAGAAAAAAAAAAGAAAGATAAAAAACATTAAAAAGATAAAGGTTAGATTGAACGAAGATTTTAAAAAAAGGAATATCAATAAGTGCAAAGTCAATAATCCAGCTGAATGGGAAGTAAATGCAGATCTTAAAGGCTAGAAGAATTTTACAGGTTGACAATTTAGAGACAAAATAAGCACGCAAAATTTTTTTTTAGAATATTGACTAATGGAGATGCTATTAAGTGAAAGTGACTTATTTATTCTCCTTGAACAGGTAAAGTGTATTGTTATGTGTGGAAGGAGTTTGGTTACAAATACTGTGATGTCAATGAATCTTGCAATCAGTTTCAAACTGGTTTTAAAGAGTAGAAAAATTCAACCACAATGATTATTTTGCATGGGAAATCTAGAGACCATTTTGCTACTCTATTAATGATACAGCAACGACACAAGTCCACTTGGATTTATTTTATTTTTTTTTTTATTTTTTTTTTTTAAACATCTTTGCTTCCAACAAGGCTGCAAGCAACCATTAAATAGAGTTGGAAGTTACTGAAGAAAAGAGAAAAGATGAAGATTGTAGAGCAAGATAACGATTGACAGACGACTTAAAAGATTGCAAATTATATGGAAATTATCAGGAAAGCAAGATGAAGGAAGCAATTTCCAAAGAGCTGATGTTTGATGAAAAAAACTAGAGGAATAAAAATTTTAGGAGCATTTAGGAACAGTCACAAAAAAAAGGTGAGACTTAATGAATGACGAGTAACACGAGAATAAATTTTAGTAGATGGCACAAGAGACGCTAGCTCTTTAGAGCAGTGCCCGTTATAGTTTTTGTAGAAAAGAAAAAGAGAAGTAACATTGAGAAGATGTGATAATAGTTGAATGTTGGCTGCAAGAGCAGGTCTAACTATGTTTACTATGCTTTTTTGCACTTTGTCTAAAAGAAAAAGGGCGTCGTTAGAAGATCCGCCTCAAATGTGGCAACAGTATTCCATACAAGACCAGATTTGAGATTTATCGAGATAGAAAATAAAATCTGGACTAAGAAAGTGTTTAGCTCGATAAAGAGATGCAACCTTAGCTGATGCTAACTTTGCAATCAATTTGATATATGGTTTCCAAGAAAGATCGGAAGTAAGAGTTAATCCAAGAAGATAGATAGTAGAAGGTAGATGATTCATCGAGTGCATTACCGTTCATAAATATAGGTAGATCTAAATTATTGCGATAAAAATTGGCTGAAAAAAATTAATTTTTATCTGAATTAAAATTCACCAGCCACTGTGAGCCCCATGCAGTAGCAGAAGTGAGACCCTTTTCAAGCTCAAATGCCCCCTTCAAGCAATCAGAGAGTGTTGGCTTCTTATCATGACAAGAATAAATGGTAGTATCATAAGCAAACAATGCCATCTTAGATGTGAGAATATCTGGAAGATTGTTAATGTAAATTAAGAGTATAGGGCCAAAGATTGAACCTTGACGAACCCTGCTGTCCATCGAGGACAACTTTTATACTACAATTGGAAATGAAGGATTCAATAATCTTGACGATGTTACTAGATACACCGTAAGAAGAAAGTTAGTGGAGAAGACCAGCATGCCAAACTTTATCAAAAGCTTTACAAATATCAAGTGTGATGGCCTTAACCTTTTCACCTTTATCTAATGCACGATAAAATCTATCGATTATTACTGTTAGCAAATCAGCTCTCGAACAAGAAGATTTAAATCCATATTGATGATCAGAAAGTAAGTTATTAGATTCAAGATGAGAGATTAAGTGTTTGTTAATCAAAGATTCAAAGACCTTGCTAATAATAGGAAGAAGACTACTAAAAAGGTAGTTAGACGAGTTAGATCGCTCTCCAAAATTTTTGATAATGGTAATAACAGATGCCGCTTTTTAGCAGGCTGGACAACAAGACACTGATAAGCACTTGTTAAATAGTTTTGAAAGTATAGGTGACAGCTCTGGAGAACAATTCTGCAAAGCTATAACGGGAATGTTGTCTGGACCACAAGCTGTGGAAGAGTCTAAGCAGGAAATCACTTTTGATACAGAAGCTGGAGTGATTCGAATGTCAAGCAATGGATCAACATGTTTGACGGCTATTTCAGGTAGAATGCAACTAGTGGAATCAAGAGACGATATTGATAAAAAGTTCTTAGCAAACAATTCAGCTTTGTCTTTAGGTGAGGTGACAAAATCTGAACCATACGAAAGAGGTGGAATTACAGATTTACCCTTATTATTGATACTATTAAAGATTCTACAGAAGTCACGAGAGCCTTATTTTTGTGATGAAATACAAGATTTCATTACCTAAGAATTTGGCGTTAGACAAAACCTTTTTTCTATGGTTTCTAGCAGTAATAAACAAACGTCTGTTTTCTGGAGAATTGTTTTGCTCATAGATATGGAAGTAACGGTTTCGATTGGCAATTGCAGCAGCACAATGTGAGGAAAACCATAGAGAAGAGTAAAGTTTGACCTAGAATTGTTGAGAGGGTATAAAGATTCCATGCCAGCCTGAATCCACGAAGTTATGTAAGAAGCACATTTTTCAACAGGAAGACGAAAGATTTCTACCCAAAAGCCATTAAGAAGAAAATCACGGAAAGAATCCCAGTCAGCTTAAAGGTAGTTGTAAGAGGTACGATGGTAGGGGATTCAGGTGATGAAGAAGAATGAGATAATAGTTTTAGAGAGATTAAACCGTGGTCAGAAGCACCAGAGGGTGAATGTGGAGAAACTGAGCACTGACTAGGATTAGAAACAAGATATAAGTCGAGTGGAGAAGGTAAATGATTCGTGTTGTCTGGAAAACTAGTTTGAAAGTTGACTATTTAAGTTAGGGATTGAGAAAGGCAAAAGTTGTGGGCTTTAATGCCTGCAGAGTCATTGACACTAGAATCAAGCCATTCAGTGTGATGAGCATTAAATTCACCGACAACAACTATATTGGCTGATGTATAAAGAGAGAGGGCTTAGTCAATTTGATCAGAAAGAACATCAAAAAGAGTGCAGTCTTGATATGAATGAGAGTGATATAGAAAAGAGAAAGACAATAGAGTGAAGTGGTGGTAAGCAAAAGCACATAAAAGAATAGTCTGTGGATTCAAACCTAGTTTCCCAACAAATGGGTGAATTCTTACGAATGTAAATGCCCAGGCCAAGCATGTGACTATTGTAGTCTTAATAAATTAAAGAAAGATAACCATCAAAACGAAGATCACAAGATCAAACAGCTGAACTCAAATTAGTCTCACAAAGAGCAAGTAGGTCTGGTTAACTTTGCACGAGATACGGCTCAACAGAAGAAATAAAGGTTTAAAGAGCTTGGTGATGACGATGGTTTTCTGTGTTTTATAGTTTTGGTACTTTATTCATTTTTAAATTTATTAAAGAACTTTACTCAAAGCATAGAAAGTACTCAGTACACTGCTTAATAGCCCAAGCAATTGCCTCATTACTATTAATAAACCCTAAGCTGTAACAAAGGGCTCCAAATGTGGCCTTGGCAATGCACACCAAAAGAACAAATAGGGACACCATCAATGCGCAACATGGCACTGTTAATTCTTTGATATTTCTCAGCAGTTGATGGAATCAGCCTCTCTGAGAGCTACCACAGAGTTCGGGAAAACTGGTTACCACTCAGAAACATAAAACTGAGTTTTGGAGTTATACTCTCATTATAAGATAATAGAATGAGTTGCCTAGTCATAAAAACAGAGATACAAGCAAAACCTATGCATCGAGTCAAGAAGATCCAGCATTCAATATCCTAAACTGGAAAAAATGTATTAAAAATACATCTGCGCTAGCCTAATAGATGAAGAAGGGGTGCGAGGCTGGTCAACAGATAGAATCTGTTTACCCCTTAAGTCTTTGCTTAACATCTGCCTAATGTGAGTATTTTTATCGAGATACCATCTCTAGTCTTTACTCAACCAAGAGCCCCAAGGCAGGGGGTGTTTTAAGTCGGAGTTGGCATCTCCTAGCCTTTGCCTAAAAAGGTGTATTTTAAAAAAGCAGCAGGACATGAAGCAGATTGTACTGGGTTATATGTTAACATTAGCAGGATAATCTGACCTGACAATGAATTGATGTAGAACTCCATAAAGGAAAAGAGAAACTCCATAAAGGAAAAGAGAAATACTGAATTGATATTTTGAAAAGAATAATTGCATTTAAAAATTTCTTACTGAAAAGGGAATAGCTTATGCATAACTGGCATAAAAATGTTATGCATAGCTGGCATAACAATGTTATGCATAGCTGTCAAAACAATGGCAAATATCTTCGTTGTATTGATACATATGGAATGACACCGAAAATATGGAAACCAGGGAATGGAAAATGTATTATATATGTCTTCAACTATATTAAATGAGTTTATTGTCATATTAGGCTCCAAAGTATTGATGCAGATAATTTCTTAAATAAAGAATACAGATGTCACACGCAGGGCCGTTGCACCCACGAACGCCCTCAAGCTGTCATGTTAGCATTTGAGTTGGCACATTGAGCAAGTTTTGAACTATATTGGACAAATTGCAAATATTGAAGACCTCGTTTTTTTTTGGTGTTTCCATTTGGCAAAAAATACATACAACACCCCTCATGGAAGACCACTTTGGGACGGCCCTGGTCACATGTATCAACTTACAATGGTTTAAGCTATGTCATCCCAAATGGATATGTTGTGGAAAACTTTTTTCGTTTATTCCAATTAAACATCACGATGGAAAAATACTTTTTCGATCAAGTAGTGAATACTCTTAAACTTCATGTCTTAATCATATGATAATGCTAGCAACATGAGTGGAACTTATTCTGGTATTCAAGCTAGATTTAGAGTGATCAACAGTAGCAGAGAATTTTGTTTGGCTCATCTGCAGTGGAGTGTCATTTAGCAGCAGTTAACTGTTTTGGTATTGTTTAATTAGCATATACTTTCTTTTCGGCTTCACCACAGAGATGGTAATAAATTTAAAGAACGAAAAAAGCAAATGCTTTTGTTCTACAAAGTCTGTCAGAAACAAACAGGTGTCGCATTTATCTTTCAATTTTCAAGGTGTCGCATCTTTCAATTTTCAAGATGTCGCATTTATCTTTCAATTTTCAAGGTGTCGCATTTATCTTTCAATTTTCAAGGTGTCGCATCTTTCAATTTTCAAGATGTCGCATTTATCTTTCAATTTTCAAGGTGTCGCATTTATCTTTCAATTTTCAAGGTGTCGCATTTATCTTTCAATTTTTAAGGTGTCGCATTTATCTTTCAATTTTCAAAACAAGTTGTGACAGTGAACAATCTTTTTTAAAACTAAAACTCTTCAAAAATCTGGGGTCAACGATGGAACAATAATGATTGTCTTCTTTTGCACTTCTTCCAATTGAAAACAATTTAATGCGGAAAATAACATTAGAAGATGTTATTTGCGATTTTGCTAATTTTTGCTTTTTTGTAATTTAGTCTATAATTCAGTCTACCTTTATATAATAGCTGAACTAAAACAGTTTCTAATTATAAAAGAATTTAAATATTGTTTTTTTGTTGTTGTTTTTTTCGCTATTTTTAATTTCACAATATAAAAAAATAAAAAATAAAAGTTTTTTTATTCTTTTTTACAATTTTTTTAATTGTTTAACCATATGTGAAGTCAGGATTGATGATACTTATTACGGCTTACGTTTGTTGTATTATACATATTACTGAAAACATTTTTGTTTCCAAACATTTTGTTTACTATTAAATGTAACAAATTAAATTTGGATTCATTTGACCACAATATTTTTTTACAAAACGGTTTTGGCTTATTTTCATGAGATTTAGCAAATAATCCCATTTTCATGTAAACGATTTCGGATTATTTTATCAGTTATTTTGTTCCAGTGTTGTTCTGTCCCATCATATTTTTCCAATACTGTATATATATTCAGCAATATGTATAATACAACAAACGTAATATAAGCCTGATATCATTAATCCTGACTTCACTTATGGTTAAATAATTAGAAAACTTGTAAAAAAGAATTAAAAAAACTCTGAAGTTAGTTGCAATTGGGGCCATTTTATCCAGTAAGCACAGTAGACACTGTACCTACGGCCTACGAACAATTAGGGCCAACGAAAAAATTGATTATATTTTTCCTATCATATTTTTTATTAATTATTTTTTTTATTAAATGCATTTGTTATTTTTATAGTTTATAAATGTATGAAAAGTGTTTTTTTAAATGTTTTAAATACAATGGTTCTTATATTTTAAGAACCAATAATATTTCGTTGATTTAAATATAAATAAATTTGAATCTTAATTTTTTATAGCTAAGCTTAAATACATTGACTGACTATTCAATAGAACATGCAGAGAAACATATACACATCGATTGAGGGATTTGGTCGGAACAGCGTTTAACCATAACTATAGTCTAAAAAACAGCCAGAAAACCTATTGCATCAAAATTTAGGAATTCCGAAAAAATTCCGGGATTCTAGGATTAAACATCTTTTTCCCGCCAAAATAATAATTTTTTGTTTTTTAGATCAAGTTATGTTTAGTTTTATTGTCTACATTATGAATTCCAAAAATTGTACATTAATGAAAAGATTCATAAATTAGAAATTAATTTAAAAGCCATTTAAAAAATCTACAATGTTATTTTAAATAAAGTAGATAAACCACCGAATAAAACATTGTGTTCAATCAGCAATTGATTCTATGAGAAAAAAAATTTATTAGAAAGTTGATTGGCTCCACTGCTGTAAAAAAATTAAGAAGAGCTTAATGTCATGACTCCAGAAAACCTTTTAATGTGATTATACTACTTTAGTAGTCACTAGGACATAAATCCCAAAGTCTGGTTAAAAAATCTGATTAAACCTTCGGCAGAAAACCTTATTTTAATTATTGTAAATAAGAGCATTCAAAAACCTGAAATATTTATAAATTGTTGTAAAACTTTAATTCTTATCGCTTTTACTATCGATTATTGCAAGTGTTAAATAAATGTCTAATAGAGATAAAAATAAAAATTATTTTGAAAAAAAAACTCGATTTCAATTTTGCATAAAATTGCATTAAATAAGTAAATCATAAGCATAATAAAAAGTTGGTTTCAAGATTTTTTAGTTGTCTCTGCAACACAAGTAATGAACAGCATGAACTTTTGGATTGATGGTGGTATTCCGTGGTTGAAAATAGGAGAATCTGAACTGATAAGTTTTATTAGCATAGCTATCATCAAGAGCATTGCTAAAGCTGCAAAAACACCATTGAACTTTTTTAGTGTGTCAATAAAGGGAAAAGCTGTGTGTCAATAAAGAGAAAAGCTGTGTGTCAATAAAGGGAAAAGCTGGAGAGAAGAAATGCTGCTCGCCTAATCTCTTCAATCGTCTACATTTTTCAAAAGCATTTTGCACTCATTTCTAGCCAGTTTTCCACCGTAAAATGATTGCTACTAAATGTGAAGTAAAGCAAGCTATTTAAAAGAATGTGCCAAAATCTTGGATAGAGATTGTAAATGATGATTTACAACTCAAAGTGACAGATGGAGCTCCATTGGTGGAAGCACATATAGTACAAAAGTTTTATCAGAAGCGTTAATGTGCATGGGCTGAATTTTTATACTCACTTGCTTTCTTGATGTTTGCACCAGCCATGCTGAAAGCTTAAAATTTCCTTGTGATTGATTCAAAAGTTCTTATTGATCAGCACTTAGAAAGATCTTTTGATGCAACTAGATTATGCTTTTAGACCACAAATAATATTAGCCAGCGCCATATTACAGACCAAAACGAAAAGAAATTGAGGTTCAACAGATCTAAAACTTGCTTTATATTGTTATAGTTTTCTTTAAGATCTTCGATAATGGTAACTAGTAACCGATGTTTAACTCAGGAATCTGTCGCCAGAGAATCGGTGAGAAGTTGTTTTGAAGAGAGAGATTGCAAAGTTGAAACTTTTCTAGATAACAAAGCTTACTTTAAGGAACCCACCATCACCATCAAATCCTAGTTTCACAATTTAGTTATCAGAAAGGCTTCTGGTTTCAAGCACTTTTTGACAAAGCAATTGTAAGTCTTTGCAGTGAACCTACATAGACGAACTGTTCCGTAGCTGAAGCTTCCTTGTTAGCAATGAATTCCGCTAAATTTTTTCTCGGGGTACACTTTAAGCAATTGTGTAAAAGGTCCAAGCAAAATTTTAAAAAAACATTGAGAACATCTTAGTTTAACTATGTTTTTGGTTTGCTTTATATTTTTCGGGCTCGCAAGATGTTTTAAACTGTGCTTTGTTTGCCATGTGCGTCAATTACTTAATAATCACTTTTGTAAGTCGAAAAGCAATTGATTAGTTTGAAGCTTTCCCGTTTCAAGCCTTGAAGAAGGAACGGCAGCATTCACAAATGTCAGTTGGAACTCTTGCTTCATTAAAATCATTGGTTGCTTTAAAATTTGTTTAATTTTTTCAATCATAAACTTAGTTAATAAGCGTTTACTTTTGAAGAGACATAAAAAGCATACAAGCTTTCTGTTCTCAACGTGATTTTTGGCGTGATTTGGAAATACTTTGCATTTTTTCACAGGCCAAATTTTTGAAATGTGTGTTTTACAACTAAAGGTGAAACAACTTCGAAGAATATATTTTGTATTAATTTTCAGAACCAGCAAATACGATTTAAAAAAAAAATACATAAATGGTTTATTTTTTTTCTAAAACCACTGATTTGTGACTTTGTGAGTGTCTTTGTAATAAAAGCTATTTTCGACCAAAATCAAAAACATTCATATAAATTAATATTATATAAAAATAGAAAATAGAAGAAACTACTTATAGTAGGATAAGTATATGAAAATTTTACTTAAGTCAACTTTATAAGACTCTTTAAGAGTTGGTTTTAAATGTGAAAATTAAAAAATTTCATCAAGAACGTAAGTCTACAAATTTGATTATGATTTGTTGCGTCATCAATATATTTGTGTAGTGCTGTGTATGTATAAATACTCCTCTTTTGAGGCGCGGGTGATAGTGTTGGGGGTTCCAGTCGTCCTAAGTGAAATTTTTTTTTTGTAAATTTTAGTTGTACGCTCGAACAAATAACGTTCTTACTACATTGTTGGTCATATTATTTGCACGCTCGTACAAATAATGTTTACATAATAAAAACCATCATATAACTTTTTAAATTTTGATTTTCGGCATTTTATTTCTACGAGTTACGTTGGCACAACATTGGTCGCCAACGTTGTTTTTATATCATTTTGGTTAGAGATGCGACGTCGCCAACAACAAAAATCCAACGTTGGCATAATGTTGTATTTTTGGTTGGCCAAGTGTAATATCTTACGTTGATTCAACGTCGTATTTTTCAGTTGGCACAGCATAGTATTTTACGTAGACTCAACTTAGCATTTAATGTTTATCGGAATCACATTTTGTTATTATTTTTTAAAATTTTAAAAATATTCCACTTCGCTAACTTAAAGTACAACATTATGCCAACGGGTTTTTGTTGTTGACGGCGTCGCATTTCTAACCAAAATGATATAAAAACAACGTTGGCGACTGATGTTGCGCCAACTTTACTCGTAGAAATAAAATGCCGAAAATCAAAATTTAAAAAGTTATATTTTTTGATAAAGATTTTTGCTCTTACCATCAGTAAATGTTACCTTTTTATTTTATTATACTTTAATGATAATCTACATTTTCCATATGTTATATAATATATGTTTTGCAAGAAATAATTATTTTTTGTGTTTTTATTTTTGTTTTCGATGTTAGAGATCCCGAAATCCAGGAAAGTTTTCGGAGAATAATATTGGGATTGGGATCAAAAATTTTTACTGGTTCCTGGGATTGCCATCCCTAGTCAAACAATCTTTTTTAATAATCTAGACCTATCTTAGACGTCTATAGACATCTAGAATGCTTGTGTTTACTGGGTAGGGGGGGCCGGGGTTATTTGGAACCTTTTTTTCATTTATAAACATGTGGCCTAACTGTAAATATTTTTTGAAAATTTTTTTAAAATACTACTTACTTAAGCCCACAATATGTTTATACTATGCAAAAGTGCTCTCGTTATTAATACCGATTGAATATTTTATACAATTATACATTTTATACATTTATACAGTTTTATACATTTATACAGTGATGCATTTTTTATTTGTTCTTTAAAATACTTAAGTATGCCTCGTAAGCCCAAATATGTGTGCTGCTTCTTGCTCGCTAAACATGGCTAATTCAGATTTTTTGCTGTTTTTATATTTTTTTGTCTTCTGTTTCATTTTAATAACTTAGTCTTTTACAGCTTAGACTTTTTTTGTTTATGTTGTGTATGTATTCTTTTTTCAATTTTGAACATGTCGCAAAAATGTAAATATTTTTTTAAGTTTTGTTAATTCCTAAATACTACTTACTTAAGCCCACAATACACAGTGGGCCAAACAGCCATTTCACGGACATCGATTCATAATATATAAATAGAAAGTGCTATGGGGTTGATTAAAGACTTTTTGGAAAGGTTTTTATGTGTAAACTTTGGAAAAACTAAAAAATAATTTTGCTGCAGAATATTTAGGTCATAATTTAAAAAAACAAAATATTGAAAGTTTCATAAAATTTGCTTTTTTATAGGTTATAGCAAAAATACGTATAAATGTTTATAAATATGTATGTATATTTTGTATTACAAAGATAACATAGGTACATCAATGGCCAAAAAAATAGAAATTATCATAAGAAGTACTAAAATACGTAATTTATTCATATGTTAACATTTTAAAATATGTGTCATCTTCAGATAAAATGTTATTAGAGACATTTTGTTTATGAGAATATTTATCAGAATGTCCTCATTCATACCAAAGTTTGCAAAATGATTTTGACTTGTATCTCTTGTCAAAAAATTTTTGATTAGACGATATCCACATTTAGTTAATGGTGTATGCTAAAATGACAATTTAGCATACACCATTAACTAAATTTTTAAACCATTAAAAATTTTCTTGAAAGTTTAGTATGTTAGTCCAGTATCAATCTTAATATTTTGTTATTAATTTTTAACCCTGAATTATAAAGATTTCCCAGAGCACTTTCTTCATTATTCAAAATTTGCGCCCAAGAATGGCTAATCAGTTTGTGATGATGGTGTTATACTGATCCAGGTAAATTTATGTAATAGGTGAAAACTCGTTAAATAGGAATAAATAAAAGTCTGTACAATAGAAATATACAAATATAGTTATATTGATCCACATAAATTTTTCTTTTTGAGGAAAGTACACAAAGAATTACTGAGAGCACCGATTAGAACTTTTGAAACGTTGCATGATGTTAAGCAGGTAATTATGCAATAATTAAATCCCTGTTTGATTTTTTGTGCAATAGTTCTCTAGATATATAACCTGTTGTTGTTGTTGTTCCTCTTTTTCCAATTTCATAAAGGTAGATCCATTTTATACCTGTTTTTTTTAATATCTCTGTTTGTAATGAAAACTCTGCTTGCTTCAAAAAGCTATTTGAAGCACTGAAAGAAGACTCAGACCAATCAAAAACACCAGCTTTCACATGTACAACAGTTTTCATGAAATGGTCAAATATACCCAGTAAAGCATAAAGAACCTATAAAAATATCAGTAATTTCTAAATGTAATAACTTTTAATATCAAGTATGTTCACTTATTAAAAATATAGAATAATATGAACACTATTACAAGATACCAATTTACTTGTATTGGCTTTACATTACAGATTGAAATTGGTTTGATGGTTTGTCCGGCCCTTGTGATATAATTGGTTTTTTTTTAAGTAAAGGAACGTCTTCCTGTTCAAGTTGGTTAAATATTTCATTCATAGTTATGTTGTCATGATTGATTACAAAACCATTTTCAATTCTTTCAATATTCAAATACTGATTTTTTGAGCTTGTGCACATGATCATAATAACAACACAAGCATAAACTGTTTAAATTGACATTGTTTTTATTGGAAACTTATTGAAAGAGTTATACTTTAGCATATTCTTCAAGCAAGGTTTCCTTTACCAGCTTTGAATTATAAGACAGCATAGCCCATATTTTTAAGTTGGTTTTTCTTCAGATGCAGATCTTTGCCAGCTATTCTGAACTATTGTTTCTTGTGCAAATGTCAATTTATCAGAGCCAAGTGCCTTAGCAATTACTAGTTTACAACCTATTATGTTTGCAGAAATAGTTTTTGATTGTTTATTTTCCTCAGCAATGAAAATTTCAAATGTTTTAAATTCAATGAGCTTCATTGTTATTAAACTAAAGATGTAAATATTTTTGTTGATTCATTGTCTAATAATTATTTAAACAAAATGATTTAAACTTAAAATAATATAATTCAAAATATAAACAAGTTCACGTGAAAAGTAAAAATGTTATATTATTACTATATACACCACAAAGCCTTCGGTTTCGATTTTAACTCTTGCAAGTTTGTTCATTTTAAAACAGATTTCAATGCTGCAGTATTTTTTTTAATTTATGGTGGTACAAATAGATTAAATTTAGTCAAAAAAAAAGTTCAATAGAAAAGAGGGCTAGGGGGTGGAGGTGTTGGTCAAAAATTGGTATTAATCCTATTTTTAATTTCTAGACATACACTTTTACTGAACACATCTTCCCCTTGTGAAAATATGTACAAAATAATGTAAAACTATTTACATTAATATTTTTTAATATATTTTACAAAAAGTTTAACTAAAGGGGTAGGTTCATTCTTTTACAGCTTTTTTAATAAGTGCTAAGTGGCACAATTTAGTTAAAAGCATCTTATTCCTCTTTGTTAAAGGAGTTTTAAAATATATGGATTTACTAGTACCAACTTAGAACTTTTTCAGATATTATTTTTTCTGATAAAAAATTAGTTAAAAGACACTAAAATTTTGCTAAATTTTAGTTGTTTAATTAGGTGTAACATGTAAAAAAAATTTTGTGCTATAATCTATGATGTTAACATTCACATTTCCATAAACTGCAGTCAAAGATACAATTATCACATTAGCACTGCTTATATAGTAACATTTAGTTACTACATAAGCAGTGCTAATGCTTATATAGTAACTAAATAATATTAGTTTACATACAATTATCACATTAGCACTGCTTATATAGTAACATTTTTTCTTATATAATACCAAAAATGACTTTTATGTATCATTTTTTGCAACAAATTTACATTATTCAAATTTGTATACTTCCTGAACAAATTATGCTTTAACATTAATTTTTTTTTAATGAACTGGAAATTTACTTGGCTTTCAATAACTCCTAACTTAAATTTATTTTGGTTACATTAATTCTTAAGCAATGTCCACTGTTTGGCCCACTGTGCAATATGCTTGTACTTTGCAAAAGTGCTCTTGTTATTAGTAAAAATGCATTATTATATACTTTTAATCAAACCTCTTGTATATACATTTTCCAAATACAAGAGCTGAAAACCATTTTTTTACTAATTCAATAAATATTAAAAAACCTCGAGCAATGGCATATAGTAGGGACTTTAGTTGCGTGACTTTTTATCGCGGAAAAATTAACTTTGTATATTGGGTGGTTTTTTGTTTTCTTTAAGGTGATTTGTAGAGTTTGACTCGTTTTATTTACATAAGTAAAAGCGTAGTGAAAACTTTCTACAGATCTTAAAAATCTGTTATTTTTATTGAACATTATAATTGAACATTTCCCTTTTCTTTTTTTTTAATAGTGATACAGTATGATTTTTGGTTTATTATATAGTATTTGTTTAATAACATTCAAAACAAGTTTTATTATTTTGTGACTTACCTGTAAGTTTCATAAATAACATCGTTAATACTAACATATATATATATATATATATATATATATATATATATATATATATATATATATATATATATATATATATATATATATATATATATATATATATATATATATATATATATATATATATATATATAAACATTGTATAAATTATTTAAAATGCAATTGTATTGTTTTGCTAAACAAATAACCTTTTCGTTCATTAAATTTATTGAAATTAATTGAGGTATGATGTTAAGATTGATTTAATATTTATATATTTTCTTGGCTTGATTTCTGAAAAAATTGTTAAAATGCTCAATGAAAAAATTTTTGATTCGTATTTAACGCTAAAAGTAATCTACCTCTTACAATGCAGTATATTGTAGATTTTGCGTTGATTTAAATGTTCAGCTACTTTGGGGCTGTCCATTAATTACGTCAACAAAATAGGGGGAAGAGGGTCTGAACTTTTTTGACATTTGTTGACAAGGGGAGGGGGGGAGGTCAAGTAAAGTTGACATCAATATTTTTTTATTTTTTTAATTCTATTACTCCCAAAACAAAAAATTAGGCTGTGTTTGTAGAGTAGTTTCTTCACATAATGTGAAAGATTTTGAAGATCTTGTAAAAAATTCCAATAGTTACGATTTCTTTATCATAATAAGAATTTCTGAAAACATCGAACATAACGTTTTGAAAGTTTTGAAACCCACTTATTACACTTTAAGTTAACTCTAATATTTTTTTCTTTATATAAATCAGCACTCCTCCGACTCGTTTATTAGCTAGTCTCTTCAACAATTTCTCTTAAAACCTGGAAGATGGAAAACATAATTATCTGAAAGTTCATTCAAAGAAATCCAAGTCTCAGTTGCAAATTATATATCAAAGGTTTAAAATTCTTCTTAAAAAGGTATTTTATTATTCGAAAAAACAAACAAACACATTTTCATTAACATTACCAGTAGACATGTTAGTTTTTCTCAACCGTATTTGGGATTTGTGAATAAGAAAACTTAAAACAAAATAAAGTTTTGATATAAGTAAAGAAGAACAACTTTAAACCAATAACATCATTAAAATCTAAGTCCCGATTACGGTTGAGAAAAACTAACATGTCGACTGTTAATATTAATGAAAATTTGGGAAAAAATAAATTTTATATAAAAGTTGAAATCTGAAAAAAAAAAAAAAAAAAACTACTCATTTAATTTAAATGGTTTTTTTTCCAGGTACAACTTTTATATAAAGTGTATTTTTCGCCGGTAACCGCCCATTCGTTTGACGGGTACATGGGCAAGCATTTTTACGATTTTCGACAGTCTTATCTAGGACTTATTTATTATCTTATTAATACATTACATGTCTAGAATATTCAGAACCATTAAACAGTTGTTAAACAGGCCTAGGTCTATATGTTTTTTTGTGTTAAATAACAAATTTCTTACCAATTGATTTAGATATAAATTAAATAATATCTAAATCAATTTTTAAAAAAGTAGCACCAAATGTAAAAATGTTACAAGTTGTGAAACGCAAACACAAAGCATTCAACAAGACCACATAGAAATCAATTTGGTCTATCTAGTACTACTTGTAATGAAAAATCTGTAAAATACAAAGCAAAAGCACAAGATGAATTACAGAGTCAGATAATCATCTTCAAGAGTGATTTGATTGGCTTGTATAAACGAAAAAAATGTGGTGTTATAAGTTCAGATCAGGAAAAGAAAGAAAAGGAACTAAAGGAAAAGAAACCTAAAGTTGATGAGCTTGAAAAAAAACTCAAAAGAAAAAAATATGAATAAGAAAAGCAAAAGATATTTCGAAAAAAGAAAAAAGAAACTTTAGCGGAAATTTGTGCTAAAAATCCTGACATCAGCAGTAAATTAAAGATCCGACAGACAGCTGGGCGACCAACAATTGAAGAAGATCAGCCACTACTTTTAAAAACCATCGTTGACATTGCATTGTATGAGTCTGCTGCTCATGGAAAAAGACAAAGTGATGTGTATCGTAGTGTTAGAAATCTTGATGAATTGACAGAACAATTAAGTATTAACGGTTTTCAAATAAGTAAAAGTGCTGTTTATACTCGGCTCCTGCCAAAACAAAGTTTATTATCGGAGGCCAAACGCCATGTAACAACTGTACCAGTGAAATTAATTCGAGCACAAAATGATTTACACTCAAAACACATTGATGGTCGATTTTGTACAGCTACTTTGTTTCACCTAGAGGAAGTGGCTTCTTTGTGGGGACCTTAAGAAGTATGCTTCATCAGTCAAGATGACAAAGCCAGAGTCCCTATAGGATTGACAGCAGCTAACAAGCAAGTTCCACTTTTAATGCACGTCGAATACCGCGTTACATTGCCTGATCACAACTGGGTTGTAGCATCTAGACACAAACTCATACCATCTGTTTATGCTGGCATTGAAATCCAAAAAGACGGTTTAGGTAAACCGGAAGTTTAATCATATTCAGGCCCAACTTACATAGCCATCAGATCAGGAAACCATTGCTCATCATCAGCTTATAGTCATGGACTAGATTATGAAAGGCTTCTTGAATTGGAGGAGTTTGACATTGTTACAAAAGATCCAAGCAGCAAGTTGATCAAACCGATTCTTATTATGTCTGTGGATGATGGACCTGATGAAAATCCAAGGTATCAAAAAGTTATTGATGCTGCTGTCCATCATATTGTAAAGCAAAACATTGATGCAATGTTTGTAGCAACAAATGCGCCTGGTAGAAGTGCGTTTAATCGAGTAGAAAGACGAATGGCTCCCCTTAGTCAAGAATGGTCCGCACTAATTTTGTCGCATGAACATTTTGGAAGCCACCTTGACACACAAGGTAGAACAGTTGACAAAGAATTGGAAAAATTAAAGTTCAAATATGCTGGGCAAACACTGTCAGAAGTATGGAAGCAAGTAAGTATAGATAATTTTCCAACAGTGGCAGAGTATATTGTGCCTGAAAAGTCTGAGCTTGAAGTTGATAATTTAATAATCAAAGATCAAGTCTGGTTCCATAACCATGTAAGAACAAGTCACTATTTTCTACAAATTATCAAATGCTGTGATTTAACTTGTTGCCAACCAATTAGAAGCTCGTATTTTGAAATTATTGCTAATAGATTTATTTCCCCACAAATGGCTGTCAATCTAATGAGGGTCTTAAAGCACCAAATATATCTGATATAAACTTACATAAATTTCCATCTCTTTTCTGTAGTTAGTCTATCAAAGTTGAAAATATACTCCCTCGATCAGCAAAAGCTTTCAAAATTCTTTCATATATATTGTCCATCTATTCAGTTGTCATTGTTTGAACGGATCTGTAAAATCTGTCACGTTTATATTGCTTCGCAAGCCATATTAAAGAAGCACATTCAACAACACCAAAAATGTATGTCTGGGTCCAGTCAAATACTACATGCACCCCAACAACAAAGAATTCGTCCAATGCGAGTGGCTGCCAAAAGACAGAGAGAACTCATGACAGTTATTGCTTATGGAGAGATGCTAAGTGTAAAATGGCTGGATGAAGAAACTGTTGACTTGTCTGGTGTTTCGGTTCCCTAAGAAATTATTCAATCAGACCCTATGCCAATAATAACAATTGAGGAGGATTTGGCATCTCCATGGAAAGATGTAGAGGCTACGATTTAAGATTTGGGTTTATTTGTAAAAAATATGTTAGAAAATAAAAGAAATTTTTCTTTAAGTTGTAAACTACTAATGTAACTCCTACTTAAAATAAATTTTTTTTTCTTAAGGAGGAGGGGAGGGGGTTAATTAAATGTTGACATAATTTTATAGGGGGTCTTTGAAAGTTTGACAAGTTGTTGACAAGGAGGAGGGGGGAGGTAAAAATTGTCAAAAATTTGTTGACGTAATTAATGTACAGCCCCGTTGCAATGAAAAACAATTAGCCACAAGTTAATTTAATTATATGATAATATCAAAAAGTTAAAGAAACAATGCAAAAATAAAAAGTTGGATTTGTAATTAGGTGAAGCCTATACTCCACCTGTGGCAAATATTCCTAATAATACATCAAATAGTTTTGAAGTTTCTAAAGAAACAATCCTTATCAGTGAAAAAATGAAAAAGGAAACTTGAATCAATGATGGATTTAAAAGTAGATTATTTTAAGCATCTAAAGAATTTCGAAGATATTTCAAATAATCTGCAAATACTTATTTCAAAATCGACTGAAATTATTTCTTCAAAAAAAGAAACAAATTGTAAAATATCACAATTAAAAAAAGAAGTGGTAGTTAATAATTTAATGCTTGAAAGTTCTGAAACATTTCTGAATTGAAAAAATAAACTCAATGAAAACAATATGAAAAAGTTTAGAAGAAGAAGTGACAGCGTTATATATTTTGAACCAATATTTTGAAAGAAGCTAACCAAGATAACTTTATAAGTTGGTTTCTTTGTTAGATGATTAGGAAACGATAACTTTTGAAGATGGCAGATATTGTGATGACATTCGGGAAATTATGAAATTGCTTTCAATGAATGTAAGTATGAACAGTGTCAACAATGTCATTAAAGTAGTACTAAACAAAATAGCAAAAAAGAGTTTATATAGACTGCTATCAGTTACTGTAAAATGCAGGTTAATGCAGGAAGCTGTAACTTTAAGTTAGTTTCAAGTTGATGAAGCAATGCTCGAAAAAAAATTTAAAAGATAAAAACTTTAATGTTAGTAATCGATTGCATGGTGATGATACTCAGAAATACCATAAACATTATCAAAACTTTCAAATTACACCAAAGATTGGGAAAGCATAATCTTTTGGTTTGTCAGAATAGGTTGGTGGTGATGCAGCTACTATCGTGTAGAACTTTACTAACATAATAACTGTGGCTAGGCTCCCTAACGCACACCAATTGGGAAGGATGGGGGGGATTTTTCAATTGAGCTCCTTTTTGCAAATTTAGGGGCCATTTTGCAAATGTAAGAAGCTTTTTTTTTTTTAGTGATACTTAATGTAAAAGTTTTTATAATTTGGGGCCCTTATGACAGGTTTTCATTTTATGAGGAGGGGGATTATATGTGACGCCTGATAACCTAAACATTCGATCAAAACCCAATCGCAATTTTCCAACAAAGCTTCATTTAATCAGTGCATTCTTAAACAATAGACCTTTGAGATTAAATATTTTTCTCGGGAAGACAAAATTGTAAACAAAACATTTTGAGAACGCTTGTCTTAATTTTTAATGTTTCTTTAAAATCAAATAGTTTATATGAAAATAGTATTTTAACATGCCACTTGAAAATTAGGGAACTTTTTAAAGTTTTTCAATCAATCAGCTTGTTAACTTTTTAGGTGTTCGTTAGTTTAGTACAACTGGACGTAAAATCTAACTTGTTCCCAAAGCATTTAACGTAATAGAATTAAATATAGATGTTATTGAGACAGCAATAAGGAGAAAAACTTTAACAATCATATACGAACAAACTAAAAGCTTCAGATCTAATTGACCCAAACTCTGTACCTGTACCTATGGAAAGGAGAAAAAACTTAAGTAGCTAAATAGCCTCGAATAACCATGTAAAATATTTAAAAAAAAAATGCTTTGATTTGGATTATATTGGCAGGTAAAAGGACCAAAAAAAAAGGACAAAAAAAAAAGCACTTTCTTTTTTTGATAGTGGTTTTGGAGACTATGTGATGCATTTCAGCTTGAAAAAAATTATTTTTATTCCGAAGTTTGTGGCTCAACAAAAATTAAGAAAAAAAAGAAGACTTTGGATTGCCTCTAGTAAAAGCTATGCTATCATTACCACTCTTTATAAAATGGAATATAGTTACAACAAAGGTTGGTATAGTCTAACATGCATTGAAAAAGCGTGGATCTAGATTAAATCCCCTCAAAAAGATATCAAATCAATATCAAAGATATCAAAAAGATATCAAACCATGTTTGATATCTTTTTGAACTGAATTGTTAAAAAAAAAATAGCAAGTAATGTAGAACTGATATTAATAATAAGAAGAAAATAACACAAATGAAAGCATTACGGGAAGTTGATCTAATAATTGAAAGTCATTGTAACTTTAATTATTAAGGTATCCCATGCTCAAAACTCTATAGAAATCCCATTTAAAGAAAAACTAAAAAAGTTTTACATAAACGTTATCAAACTAATTTATTAACTTTTATTATACAAGATTATAGTTAGTATTACATAAACCACAAAAAGATACTACCATATATACAATTCTCTGAAATCTTGAGCAAAAACTTTGTTTTCAAAGTTGGGTTGATCCCACAACAAAATATTATGTATTTTAGTTCATCAAACCTTCGTAACTCGTTAACAACCCCGCGTTTCTTTTAAATCTGGTGTTACCTAATTGTTGAATAAAAATTTTCTGTATCAATTATATTAGTTACTGTAACATCATGAGTGCAAGTGCATAAATGTTAAAACTAAATATAATTTATGATAAACAAAAGTAAGGTAAGTGTTTTATGTTAACTGACGCAAATCACTCTTTGTATAACGAACATGTGTTGAAAACTTAACAATCGATCTAAAATCCTTAAAAAATGGACAAAGAACGAAGCCGAAAATCGTTTAAAATCGTAGTACAGTCTTTGTTGACGCCAGTCAAAATGGCGTCTTTGCGTTGAAAAAGGAAAAATTTGAAATGTAGTTTGTAAGCTGTAATCAAAATGGATTACTCTCTTAAAAGTTGATTGGATAAGTTTTTAACAACTGATCCAAATATCAAGTAGTAATCACAACAAAAATCATGATCTACGGAAAGTAATCGTTTTTTGAATACCTCGATACTAGGTATAAATGTCAAAATTTTAGACAATCTATACTACTTGATTGAACCTTATCTTTTGCTTCCCGTTCAGCAATAGATTTGTTATGTTCTTAAAAATAAAATTTTCGACAAGGAACTTATTATATCTTATCAGGATTTTATTTTATGTTGTGTATTTTTGCTGGATTTTAAAACAAATTGCTATAGGGTTGAGCTTTTACCGACTTTTAAGTTTACCGGTAAATCGGTAAAAAAAAATAATAATAAAAAATAAAAAGCACAATTTACCGGTAAATATTGGTAAAATCGGTAAAAAATAAAAAAATCATAGAAACTCGTATAAAATTTTTTTCGTTTCAAAATAAAGTTTTTATAAGATTCAGATCTAATATCTTTATTGATAACTGTTATGTTGATAAAAAATAAGCTTTGAGGAAACAAAGTGTATCAAGTAAGTTGTCACTCATTCTGGATCGAATTTTTGTCACAAATAATCCAGCAGCAGAAAAGGCTTGCTCAGACTCAATACTTGATGGATGGATAGTCTCAAGTGCATTAAACAAAAGTTCAAGATTGGCAGTTCTCTTTCCAATAGCTTCATAGACCAACATTTCTTTTAAAATGGCTTTGACTTCGTCGTTTGAATTGTGGCGCTGTTTTTTGGCCGAATGCTGAAAAAGGCATTTTTAAAACTACATGTTCTTCGATGTTGGATAAACATTCTGAATTGGAAAGGTATCTGTACAAGCTTAGAAGATTGGTCTGCCTTAGCAATGCAAAGAGTTGAATCTCGTTGTCTCAGTCTGTCATATAAAATGTTTACTTCATCATCACTGCAAATTAAATGTGAAGAAACGTCTTTCAATATTTTTCTGAGTGAAACTTTAACTTTAAAAAACTGGTGAATCAATGACAGTAGACTGTTCCATCTTGTTCTGCAGTCAAGGGTAAGTGAAACCTCTTTTCCGTGCTGTCTCTTGATTTCTTCTGGGAGGACGTCATTTTTGACTGGAGATTTTCGAAACAACTTTACTATTTTTTGGACTTTTGTGATGACAGATTGCAAATGCACTTTCACTTTTGAAATGGGAATGTTTTCATTCATCGCAACAACAAGAAAACTGACTTCGGTGTCAGATTCGGATTCGTCACTGCAGACTTCATCTTCGTCACTTGTTACTTACAATGTATTGTTATCGATTTTTTGGAAAGACTTCTCATACAGCACTTCTTGAACTGCCAAATGAATTCCATGGGTGTAACACGTTTTATGCTCAGTTGAAACCAGTTTCCCAAACTTAACCATCATAGAAGCTCCATCCGTAACTGAGCAGGCAATACTGTTGCTAATGTTCAACCCGAATTCGGCCACTTTTTCTGTGATTACTGCTACAGCTTTTTCAGCTGGCAGTAATCCAGAAATTCGAGTCAAGCCCAGATTCTAGTACATGTATTTTTGATGAATAATAATATTCATGTACCTTCGGTTTTTCAAAGAAGTGTACTCATCCAGTGTAATTGTAAAGCGTTTTCCAATGGTCACTAAAAATTTAAAAGTGTTTTTATGGTCATTTCTCATGCCAGCTGCAACCTTTTTACCTGACAAGATTGTTTGCTTGTGATTTTTGCTTCTTCAATTGTTTGCTTAGGCAAAAAGGTTGAAATCTTGGACTTTTTTGATTCTTTTACAGCTTTTGTTGTCAACTTTCCTCTGTTTCTCTTTTGATTCCATGTTTTTTGTCTAGGTGATACCACTTTCTAGTTGTGGAACTTGAGTATTTACTGGTATTTCCACATATTTTGCTAGTCACTGTTTTTCCTTTTTTTAAGGTGTAGTGTTTCCAAAAGTCTGACATTTTGACCGAAAGCAAATCAAATTGATTGATAAATGCAACAATAAATATATCACAAGAAAGTAGTAATGTCTTTCTTATGATGTTCAGACAAAACTTAACCAACAGAATTAGTTTCTAAACAAAACGAACAACTTAGTTGATAGGAAAGTGATTATTAAAGTTTTAATCTATTGATAAGGCAATTTCAAACCTTTTAAAATATTTTAAAGCATTTTTGAGCATAATAATTCTGATTACCATTTTCATTTTTTAGATTTTCGTTATAGAGACAAACAAATAAACGAGGTGGAGGAGTTCTGATTTACGTAAAGGAAAACAGTATGCATAACATTAGGAACGATATGTGGGTTTCTGACGGTGATTAATAAATCATAACGAAATTTTAAACAATAAGAAAATTAATACTCTATCAGGTGCGGCTGAAAATTATAACTTCTTTTTGCAGCAAAATATTATTCACAAAGGTAGCAAAGAAAAGAAAATTAATTTTATAATTGGGGATTTAAAATGAATTGTTTAATTTATAGCATAGTAAAAATCATTTACCAAAATTTACCAACAAAATTTTACCGGTAAATTTTCGGTAACAGCTCAACCCTAATTGCTATAATCTAAATATAGAGATACAAAATACCTTATTTGTAAAACTGAAAAAAATACTACCAGTTCTTATCTAGACATTTATTAATAACACTCTAATCTAGAAATTTGTTATTAGTCGCTCAAAAAGCAAAACATAAAAATAAAAAAACTCTATTAATTGTTCACGAATTTTTAAACTTCAATTTTTTATTTGCAATGCTTTAATTGCTTATGAGTCATTTTTTGTAAGAATCAGGCAGTCAATGGAAGTGACCACAATTTTTCTTTTAGGATTTGAAATTATCAAAGGTATTGAGTCTAAAAATGCAAAGAAAGTTATGTGATACCTAAGGCCTATTAATATATTAAGGCTTGAAATTGGAAAAAAATGTTTTAGTATACTTACAAAATGAACCATTACGGCAGAGGCGCTTAGTTTTGTAAAAATGTAAACATATCCAACTGTCAATACAAAAAGGTCCTAACATAATAATAAAAAAAATTCGTGTGATCTTTGGATATTAAGTTAAAAATAAAGGTATAAATTGTTAAAAATGATTAAGTACGAAGAGATATTTTTTTGGACACACAGATGAGGTTTTCGCTCACAATAAAATTTCTATCATCCAAAATTAGCATTTAGCATTACACAAAACATTGCACGTAATGTTAAGAAAAAATTCAAGCGTTTCTGACTATGATATAGAAATCATAACAATTGAAATAAATAATAATAGAAAACAATACATGATCAGAAGTGAATTATTTAAATTTACGTCATAACCAAATAACTTGTGGTGATCGAATGGAAGAAGAATTGCTGATATCACGATTGTGGAGAAACAAGTTAGTGGGCGGTTGTTTACTTTACCATAAAAATGTCTTAACTTTATTTTAACGATCTTTAAAATTTGCATAAATAGAGTAGATATTTTATCATTGCTATTGAGAAATAGGTACTGCATAAATAGAACTTGTTTTTAGTTGAGTATGAAACAAAACAAATATTTTTATAAAAACTGTTGTTGCTTTTCAAAAGGAAATTGTGGATCATTCAAAAAACATAAAATTATAAACAAAATGTTCTACATTCATCAGCTGGGAGATGTTGATGTTAAGAAACGCCTCATCAACTTAAAGGTAATTATGTATTTTAAATTTACGCAGACTGTAATATAATTTTTATAATTACATACTTTATAACTTCTCTGCAAAAAGATTTTGAGACAAAGTTCTTTAAACAAAAAAAAATAGCTCTTTTAATTAATTCCTCACTCTTTTAATAAATAATCACTAAATTAATCACACTCTTGCAATATTGTATTTTAATAATAACAACAATGTATTTCAAACTTGTAAACATTTTTCGTGAAGAGTCAGATTATAAACAATGCTTTAAATGACACACTTAATAATTGTTTAAAAAATTGTTTTTAGGTCATGCGATTAAACGATAATAATATTTGGGAAGAAAATGGACTTATTGCAAATAGACTTAAAAGAAATCTTGAAAAGGATGAACAAATATGTGCTTTTCACCGGTACACGTTTGGTATTGCATGGAGTCCTCCAAAAACATGCTTTCATCCTCACCATCTAAATATAAAAGGAAAAAAATCTCCCGCTTTAAGGGCGTCACCAATACATGTCGTCATATCAATGTCAAAGCGATACAATGAAGTATTTTCAGTTGGTGCAATGCTGTGTTTTACCCATTTAAAGCAAGAAACTGCTTTATCTAGAGTCAACGAAAACACCAATTTATGTACAGAAACACAAACACAATAAGAACAAACATATATGACACCTGCTACTCCAGATGAAGAATTTGATCCCGGTGAAATTAATGTTTCACAGGAGATTTTGGACGAATCTCTAAGAAGCCGTGAGAGTGTAACTGAGGTTCTTAATGCAAGTTCAATAAAATTTAGATTAAAAAGGAAGTTCGAATATCTGGAAGATACTACTAAAGATAAGTTAAAACGCAAGTATGTTCGCCTAGAAAACTTATTAAAGAAAAATTTGCGGAAGCTGTTGCTCCTGGACAAGAGGAAATACTTATAGATTTTCTTAACAGTAAAAATGTTGATGAAATAAATAGCCCTCTTCCAATTGAAATTATTCGTGCTCAGAAAGTATATAAGCAAAGTGATTCCATGGGAAAGTTAGTTATCCTCTCATTATTAGACCATACCAAGTATACCAAAAAGTTTATAATGAACACATTTGAGTGTACCAAACATCGTATAGAAACAGCAAGAAAATGGCATGCATCTCATAAAGGGTTGGCATTTCCAGAGAAGAAAGTATTCTTCCGATCTAGTCTTGATCAAACAAAGTGTGAACATTTCTTAGACTTTATATTTACAAGCGGTATTTTGCATGATGTTGCTTATGGAATAACCAAATTAAAATACGACAGCGGTGAAGAACAAAAGATAGTGCATGCAATACTGACGACAAAATATAGCCACGCTATCATGTTCTATCGAAAAAGTTGTAGTGAAAACAATTATATACCATTATCTGATTCAAGTTTGTGGAAAGTATTGCATGCAATAAAACCTTCAAGTCGAAAAAGCTTAGCTGGATTAGATGATGTTACTGCTTCAGGCATGAATGGTTTTCAAACATTACAAAAATTGGCACAAAGATTTAGTTCTAAATCTCTCGAAGCTGCCCTTGAAAAAGGAAAAAGGTATTTGAAAACAAGTTATCAAACCAATTGTAGTGTCAATGACTCAAACATTTCTTCTCATAGCTCAAAACATGCCTTATCAGATCCATCTGAAAAAAATCTTCAATCCAACACAGAGATATCAGAAGTGGTATGTGCCGATTCCTATGATTTGTGCAAAGCTATCGAGATGATCAAAGAACTAACAATTCAAAATTCTGACGATGCTGATTCTATTTATGATTTGGAAATTGCTGTAAAGGATGTATTCAACTACATAAAACACCTGATGAGAGATTCTCAACAGAAAAAGGCAAAAATCGAAGCTTTTAAGCAATTAAACGATGAAACTGCTTTCTGGCTTAAAGATTTTTGTCAAAAAATTCTTCCGGTTCGATACAGAGAGGGCCAAAGAGAGTATTTTGGCAAGAAAGGAATGAGTTTACATGTGGATATATTCTTCATAAAAATAGCAGGAAAGTTATTCAAACGTGTTTACTTTACTTCAATGTATAGGTGTGATCAGGGAATAGGTGATGTTGTTTCGTTAGCCACTGCAGTTTTAGACCAATTCAGAATTGATCAACCGCATATCAAGAAAATGTTTACCAAATCTGATAATGCCGGCTGCTATCAGGGAAATCTTTCAGCTGAAGCAATCTACAATGTATGTAAAGAGAGAGATATAAAGTTGCTGAGATATGATTATAATGAACCCTGTTGTGGAAAAGATCAATGTGACAGGGAGAGTGCAGTTGTAAAGACAATTTTAAGGAGTTACGTTGACTCTGGTAATAATCTTTTGACTGCTGAAGATATACACAAGGCTATGCATTATAGTTTTGGCGCTAAAGATGCAAAAGTAGCAGTTGCTCAAATTAGCAATGATAAAACTGGAGTTACTGGACCAAAGATTAAGAACATTAGCAACTATCACTCATTTGAGTTTGGTGAGAAAAGTATGAAGATGTGGCGTTATTTCAATATCGGTGAGGGAATTGAACAAGAGTATGGAAATCTTAAAATTCAACCCTCGATTAAGTTGTTGTTGCCATATAGCAAAACAGATAATTCAATTAAGCGTAACAAGTCACTTAAGGAAAAACAGAAAAGAAGTGACAGGCAATTATATTCATTAAGATTTTGCACTGAAATGAATTGTACTTTATCATTTGAAAGAGATGCTGAGTTAGAAGAACACATGCTATCCGGTCTTCATACAGTTCCGAAATCATTAACATCATTGGATAAAGTTCGCAACTCGTTTGTTCATAAGATGAAAATTACTTCACAACTAAATATGCCAATTTCTTCATCCTCTAGCAGTGCTTCCGTAAAAGACAAACCACATTGCATGAACATTTTTCTATTGCAAGGTTGGGCATTACCAGTTCGAAGTTCTTTTAGATTTTCAAATCAGCAGAAAGAACTGTTGTATAAATACTTTATTCGTGGAGAAGAATCAGGTAATAAAATGAGCCCTGAGCAGGTTCACATGCAGCTGAGGAGAGAACTTCCGCCTGATCAATATGTAACTAGCCAACAGATAAGATCTTTATTTTCAAGGTAGGCATTGTTGCTATCAAAACTTTTGCAAATTAGATTATGTTTCTGACTGTTAAATAGTTCTTTTACAAATATGAAATTAAAATTTAGGTGAAAGTTATAATTTTGTGTGTTTGTTTACATATGTTTAAAAATATGTACAATTGATATTGTTATAGATTTAGTAACCTGAAAAGAAAAGGTAAGCTGGTAGAACCGACAACAGAAAATAATGAAAATAGTCAGGTTAACGATAACAAAGAAGTTTATGGCGAAAATGATGACTTTAATCTGGCAGGAGACAATGAAGATGATAATAAATATGAGGAAGACATCGCCAATCTTGCAAAAGAAATTTGTCTTGTATGGAAAGCGAATGATTGGGTTGCTGTTGCATATGAAAAACAATGGAATATTGGATATATTGTGGAGGTAATATTATTCAAAGTATATATTAGTTTCAAGTTTTTATTTTGTTTTACAAAACAGTGCTCTAAAATAAAAGGAATATAAATAAAATGTAAAAATAATTTCAGAATGACATTATATAAGACTTTACAAGTTTTATTGAATGTAAGCAAAATTAAACAAGTCATAAACTCTTTATTATATTATTTTAAATGTTGCGCTAATACTTTTAGGTATCTATAACTGGGATCAGAGTTAATTGTATGATTAACGGGCAAGAGAAGAATACTTTTCGCTGACCAGTTACTACCGAGGAGATAAATAACCAAACTGATAAAATTATCTGTTTAGTAAATGCTCCTTTTCTAATCAGTGGTTGTGGCGATTATTCATTATCCGAAGAAGACTATAATACAGTCATATCATTATTCTTAGAGAAACTTACTGCAGCAGAGTAGAAATTATGTGTGATGTGGTGGATAATGTGTGTAAATGACTCTATTAATAAATGAAAAACTAATTTTTAAATGGAAAAACATTTAAATGTTTGATTTATGTTTTATTTAATTAGCAATATAGTTATCTTGATGTTAGATTTTTGTTCAGTTTTTAATTCATGTTATATCATGCGTGTGACAAAATCACACGAATTTTTTTTATTATTATGTTAGGACCTTTTTGTATTGACAGTTGGATATGTTTACATTTTTACAAAACTAAGCGCCTCTGCCGTAATGGTTCATTTTGTAAGTATACTAAAACATTTTTTTCCAATTTCAAGCCTTAATATATTAATAGGCCTTAGGTATCACATAACTTTCTTTGCATTTTTAGACTCAATACCTTTGATAATTTCAAATCCTAAAAGAAAAATTGTGTGCAACACTTCGCCGCTAGAATTAACTCCGATTAAAAATTGACAAAAGTGATTGATTTTGTACTTTTGAACTATGATAATTAGCCAACCGCACAGTGTCACGCAACTTTTTTATATTTTTGGAGAGAGCTTTTGGGTTACGTCTGATATTAACTACAAAAGCTATGTGCAACTTTTTGCCTTGCCAAAAAAATGGGTTCAAAGGTGGCAAAAACTAAATTTCTAAAAATTTTTTAAAAAATCTCAAAAATTTAAGCCCAGATTCCGAGTGAACGAAACATTTTTGAAAATTTTTTTTTTCCCCAACAGGTTTTTTCTATATTCTGATCAATATATAAAAAATTCAAGCAATTTGGAGGAGGTCACTTCCACAGTTTTAGGAATTTGCCTGATTCTTAGAAAAAACGGCTCTTATGACATATGCGTTTTGAAACAATATTATTAGATAACTTTTGTTAAAAGTGGTATGTGATTTAAATTATGATAATTACGCGGTGTTTAATAGAAAATTATGTTACAACTAAGACTGCTCCTTAGAAATGACTTATTTTAACTTCGTTCTCTCTCCAGTCTATTATACCTCCTTGATCTTTCAAATTTTAAAAAATAGACTCTCGAATTGAGTATATAATTAAGTCTGTCTTAGTTTTAAATTTCGAAAGTTTTATACCCTTATCCATTTGTACAAAATTTTTTTTTGAAATAAGTTATCAGTGACAATTTGTCAAGTGACAATCTGTCATCTTATTTGTGTTTGTCCCTATTGAGCTCATTAAGAGTGTAATTTAGGACACATAAATATTAAAGCTTACTCGAAAACCAAATATGGTATATGAAATTGGTGAATAAGGGGACATACTTACAATAAATTAACTCAATTAAAATATTATTCATATCTCGATATTTCACATAAAAAGTTTATTAATATACAAAATTTAACAGTACATTAACTATTTATAATTAATAAATTTAACAGTACATTAACTTTTATTACAACATTAAATTCAATAGGAATAATATTACTTGCGATTTTACTTCATCGGTTTGCTGAGGTAAAAATTTAATTTCTAACAATATCGCCTTGCTCTGTAATTTTTTTTCAAGTTCCTCCCGGGTTAAATTTTCTGCCATTTTTTTTGACTTCGTATTGCCCGTCAGAAAGAGTTTTTGTGCTGCGTATTACTAGATTAAAACCGTGCGAAAAAGGGGACAACATTTAATGTTGAAACCTGTCTCCTTTTTCGCACGGTTTCAAGGTAGTAATGTTGAAGGTAATACGCGGTAGTAAGTGCAGTAAGGTAATACGCGGTAGTAGTGTAGTAAGGTTTTAAGGTTGTAATACGCGGCACAAGAACTCTTTCTGACGGGCAATACGAAGTCAAAAAAAATGGCAGAAAATTTAACCCGAGAGGAACTTGAAAAAAAAATTACAGAGCAAGGCGATCTTGTTAGAAAGCTTAAATCTTTACCTCAGCAGACTGATGAAGTAAAATCGCAAGTAAAATAATTCATATTGAATTTAATGTTGTACAAAAGTTAATGTACTGTTAAATTTATTAAAAGTAAAAAAAAGCTTTTCTACTGTTGAAGTTATTGAAAAGTTATTTACTTTACATAAAATTATTGAAAATTATTGAAAAGTATTGAATTGAAAATAGTTTTTTGTTGTTATAGTTTATTAAAAATTTAATTTTTTCAACTTTAGTAGTAACCGATTATTCTAAAATCATACTAAATTAAAGTCATTTGAATTTAGTCAAGTGATGTATAATTATATAATACTTGATTGAATTCAAATTATAATATACTTTATGAATTATTCATTATTGCTTAGTAACATTAAATTGTAAGCAATTTAAATATTTGTTTTTCTAAATTAGTATAAAATATTTTTCTCTATTAAATTCTTAATTTTAATTACAATAAGTAATTCTGAGTAGTTCTAAATAGGTCGTCACGTTTTTGTCAGTTACATAACTGTTTGTGACTGATCCTAGCTTTGTATTAAATTTATTTTATAAAGTGAAATAAATGATTGATGATTGATTGATTGATAAATAGTTATGTGACAAGTAATAGGCAAGGTTAGAAATTCATTGACAATTCTTGTAACAGATGAAGAGAATATAGCTCAGTAAAAGTCTAGTTGGCCAAATAGTTGACGAGATCAGTAGATGCATTGACTTAAGTCTGTATATATTTCCATAAAGTACATTGCTACATTGTATGCCATTCATATCTAGATAATGCTCGGCTAAATCCAGTTATACTTGTTTCAGTATAATATCAGTAATGTTTCATATGTGCCTGAGTAGGCAGTATAAAATATAAACAAAAAAGCAATTTATGGGTTAGGGTTTTTTTTTAAATTAAGACACCTTAAAAGAATAAATTTATCAAAATTAATAGACTATTATGTCAAAATATTGAAGTTGTATTAATCCAGTTAACACATGCATCATTGGATCAAGTCTAATTTATATATATATATATATATATATATATATATATATATATATATATATATATATATATATATATATATATATATATATATATATATATATAAATTAATATATATATATATATATATATATATATATATATATATATATATATATATATATATATATATATATATATATATATATATATAATTAATCAGTTTTTAAAAAAAACGCAAAAACACAAATTTAATTGACCAGAATATTTTTAAAAACATTCTGAATGTTTTTAATAATATAAACAATGTTTTTTTTTTTTTTAATAAAATGTTTTTATTTTTATTTTTTTTACTGTAAATCATGGGCGGAGTGTTGCTGATAAATAGCCTGACTCGCAACGGAGTGCTACTACATTGACTATCTTACAGCCTGACTACATCAACTGAGGGTTTGGTGTTGGGGTAGGCAGTCTATCAAGTAATAAAAAAAAAAATTCTGGTCTTGCATTTTAATTTTTATTGTGTGTCAACAAAATACGGAAAAACTTTCTGACAACCAGTTAGGAGTTACATATATATACATGTACATATATATTTAGTTTAACGTAATATAAAAAAGTATATATATATATATATTTATATATATATATATATATATATATATATATATATATATATATATATATATATATATATATATTTATATATATATATATATGTATGTATGTATAAAAAGCATAAAACAACAGCTGCGCGCAAGCTAAATTTTTTCTCGTTATTATAAAGAAAAATTTAGTTTGTAGGCAGCTGTTGTTTTATATTTTAAATATATATATATTCACGTACAACAAGATATAACATTGAAATATATATATATATATATATATATATATATATATATATATATATACACCCAGCAAATATTTGGTCCAAAAAAGATGTCTTTTAAGCCTAAAGAAAATTTCTAATACATTTATAAGATGTACTAAATATGTCTTTTTTAGACCAAATGTTTGCTGGATATGTACATACTTTTTTTTATTACTCTAAACATATATATATATATATATATATATATATATATATATATATATATATATATATATATATATATATATATATATATATATATATATATATATATATATATAGGGTGTGGTAGCGATTCGCAAACTTTTTAGAAAATTTTTCAAAATGAATTTTTAAAGCACTAAAAAATGATATTCATAAAATATTAATAAAAGAAAAGTTCAAGATAAATACTTTTTCCACCTAAACATTCAATTAAGTCTCCTTTTTTTTTTTGATCACTGCCTCAAGCCTAGGTTTGAAGGACTGGCAAGTGCTAATTATATAGTCCCTTGACATTGAGTTCCAAGCACAGGTAATTGATGACTTCAGTGACTTGACACTTGAGTGGGCCTTTTTGCAACCCTTACTCTCAACTATGCTCCACACACTATAGTCAAGGGGATTCAGGTCAGGGCTGGATGGTGACCAAAAGTATTTGGGCCAGATATTAGCTATACTGTCCTGAAGATATTGTTGAGTTTTTCTGGACCCATGACAAGGTGCATTGTCCTGTTGAAAAATGTAATTGTTTTCTGGGAATGTCTACTTCAGCCATGGCAACAAATAGTGTTTTAGTAAGCTAATATACACATCAGAGGTAACTTTTTCTTTTTCTTTGATGTAGATTGGTGGACATTTCTCTCCATTAGAAGTGATCATTCCTAGCATCATGATGGACTGAGGGTGCTTGGTGTGACACACAGGTGGTGCTTTGTCACCCTTCTGCACAATGAATCTGTCATTTTGCCTATTCATCACACAGTCAATACTAAAAAGTCTGAGAAAACTTTAACTGTTGACGAAGCATGGCTTTTAGCTGATTTAGAAGCTTCTTTGATCGTTCCAATGGTAAAGTTTTTAGTCTTTTTGTTAAAAGTTGACATGAAGGTTGGGCCACACCAACTTTTCCTAATGTTTTTAGAGTTCTTCTGACTGTCCTTTCATCAACATTGTTGGATTCTTGTAGTAGGATTCTTTTCAACATGCTTTTTAAGCTTCTCTGTGAACTTTTTATCAACTCTTTTTATTTACTGGAGAAGGCATTTTGGCTCTTTCAGCACTGCCACGTTTAACCACTTTGTAAAATGTATTTTTAGAAACATGAATCACTTCACATGCAGACAAGCCTGTGTTAATCAAATTTAAAATTTCAGTTCTTTTGGCTTCCATTGTAAAACTTTTAACTAAGTTGTGTTTTATTTACTATTTTATTAAAATCTAAGACGGTCATTAAACAATCAACAAAAACAAATAGCGTAAGTATTTTATTGACATCATAAAACCTAGCCAAAAATTAGTTCGTGAATCGCTGCCACACCCTGTTTATATATACAGTCTTGGCCATAAGTTTGGAACCGATGAATTTTTTTCTCATAGGAACGTTTCTATGACGCGTACGGCATTTAACTGCTGCAGCATCGTGTTTATGCAGCATCAGTTGCATAGTTAAATGCCTTCGCGACTTCTTAATCGTTGCAAAACGTGAATCGTGTAACTTTACACCGCAGCAGAGCATCGTGAACAATATGACCCTCATTAAGCTGCATTATACACTGTTCAATGCCTAAACTATCGTTCCCTTGAACTAATGTTTACCTGAACTAATATTCGGTTGAACTAATGTTGAAATATACTTACTTATATTAACAAACTATACATTATATTTTAATCAATTAATTAGCTGATTTACATATATATTAACTGCATATCAGTGCGAAAGGTAAGGCTTAACTTCTTATAAGTATAAAATTAATTAATTTATCCTTTTATTGTTATATAAGAAGTAAAAATATGCAAATAAATCGCTTTATTTGTATAAATGTTTGCAAATTATCATTCAATAATATATACTATTCATAAAAATAGATCTATTAATTTATAATTATTTATATTATTAGCAGTAAGTATTCTACATTAACATGTACAGTGCGTAAAATGACTAGAAGTATTGAATTGTCGAAGGAGAAAAGGGCACAGATGATGATCCTACACCAGCAGAATTATTCTCACAGTAAAATAGCTGGTATACTGCACATATCTAAGTCTGCTGTCACCAAAGGCATTGCAAGAGCAAAGCAGTTGGGCACTCTGGAATCCAGAAAGAGGTCTGGACGACCTCGCATAACTTCTGCCACAACGGATCGGGTGATACATCGGCTTGCTGCTGCAAATCCAACATGGTCATCTCTCCAGATAGCAGTAAATTCATCACTTCCTGCCAGTACAAGAACAATCAGAAGACGCCTTTTGAAGGAATTCAAGCTGCCATCATGTCGTCCAGCAAAGAAAGCCATGTTAAGTAAAAAGAATATCCGTGACCGCTTGACATTCTGTCGCAAGTACAAAGACTGGACTGCACAAGACTGGAAAAAAACTATGTTTTCAGATGAGTCAACTTTTTCTCAGTTTGCCTCATATATCAGACATGTCAGGAGACCTGCAAAACAAAGATACAACATCAGGTATGTTGTTCCCACTGTGAAGCAGGCGCCTACCGTTATGGTGTGGGCAAGTTTCTCGGCATCAGGTCGAGGTGGCATATGGTTCATGCCAAAGAATACAACCATCAATGCTCAAGTTTACCTTGGGATATTAAAGGAAAAGTTGAACACTCACATGAACATTCTGAAATGTAAGGTATTTCAGCATGATGGTGCACCCTGCCACAGAGCAGCAGTTGTAACCAACTGGCTAAGACAGAAACATATCGAAGTCTTGGGTCCATGGCCTGGCTCAAGTCCTGACCTAAACCCAATAGAAAACATGTGGACAATGATTAAGCAGAAGGTTGCTGCCACAAATCCAACGTCAGAGAAGTCTCTGATTGATGCCAACAAGCGTGTATGGACAACTGCCATAACCCCAGAATACTGCGCGAAATTGTCCGATTCAATGCCAGCAAGAATAGCAGCAGTACTGGGTGCCAAAGGACATTATTCAAAATACTGATACCATTTTTTACATGACAGAATATTTACTTGTATATAATATTTAAAATAAAAATGATTTCAAAAGTTTTTGTTGATATTTTGGGTATAAAAAGTGTAATTATATCAAAAAACCTAATCGGTTCCAAACTTATGGCCAAGACTGTATATATATATATATATATATATATATATATATATATATATATATATATATATATATATATATATATATATATATATATATATATATATATATACATATAGATCTATAGTTTGTTGTCTTTGGGAAGAGCGGAAGAAAAAAAGTGATTCTTACGCCAACACATACGTCCTTTTTAATTACTTTTGACTTTCGTCCAACATTTTCGTGTTGGACGAAAGTCAAAACCATTAACATAATTAGAAATTAATAGTTATATAAAAAAACCACAAAAACGCAAATTTAATTGACCAGAATGTTTTTAAAAACATTCTGAATGTTTTTAAAAACATTCTGAATGTTTTTAAAAACATTCTGAATGTTTTTAAAAACATTCTGAATGTTTTTAAAAACATTCTGAATGTTTTTAAAACATTCTGAATGTTTTTAACAATATAAACAATGTTTTTATTTTTATTTTTTTTAATAAAATGTTTTTATTTTTATTTTTTTTAATAAAATGTTTTTATTTTTATTTTTTTTTAATAAAATGTTTTTATTTTTATTTTTTTTACTGTAAATCATGCGCGGAGTGTTGCTACATCGACTATCTTATAGCCTGACTCGCAAGGGAGTGTTGCTACATCGACTGAGGGTTTGGTTGGGGCAGGCAGTCTATCATTAATAAAAAAAAAAAATTCCGGTCTTGCATTTTAATTTTTACTTTTTGTCAACAAAATATGGAAAAAACTTTCGGACAACATCTAAGGGTTCTATATATTATAAGATTCATGCTAATTGCAATCATAAGATAAAAATTTTCGTAAAAATTATTCTGTATTAAGAAAACTATTGAAAAAAGCTCTTGTTTTATGATTATAATCTTTTCATATTTATGTGCAACAAAGTTAGTTTTATATATAAGCATAGTAGACATTTTTTTGTAATGTTTTGGCATGAGGGAATGCTTTTTTTGATTGGCCCTTGTTGTTTTAAGTTTTACTTTTGTATCATAAATATTTTGAGAGCTACATTAGTTAGTTTTTATTTTTGGTTGATTTCTTTTGATTTAACCATCTCTTTTTCCACTTGCTCTCTGTTGAATATAAGTTTTGTCTCGTATGTTTAAGAATAACTTAGTGTATTGGTTAATTATATTCTTCTACAATTTCTATTCATCAAGCAGATTTTACTTTGTTTACAATTATAAGCTAAAGCTCTTGTTGGGTTCAATTTTTTTGTGATGATTTTTCATAATTTTAGTAAGTTTTTGCTGAGTTACAACTGAACAGTTTATGATGTGGAAAGTGTTTATTTATTAGTTGTAAAAAAGTTTTCCCTTTGTTTATTAAAGCATATTTATTATATGGTGGATTAAACCAAATTATATTTACTATTCTTTTCCTTTGTGTGCTACTTTATCTTTAAGGTTGTATTTTATAAATTGAAATTAAAAAAATTTTAAATATTTTGCAAATTTTAATTTATTAAAGTTTTAATAATTAAATTCTTATTTACATTAAAATTATAAGATTAATTATCTATTAAAACAGACTAATTTAGTCCGCAACTTGTCCGGTGCACATTTATTCCTATTGTAGGCTTGAAAATGATTGGAACTTCAATAATTAGAAGACTATTATTTCAAAATACAACTTTACGGTTGATAACTACTAGCTTATCAGAGGTTTGTTTTTAAGCTTAAGTTCATATCTCATTAGTTTTGAAAATAAATTCTTTATTTCTTTACTTATGAGAGTAACACAGGGAAGTGCTGGTGTTGCATTTGTTGGCAACATTTTGTGATGGATCCTGTTGTATATTTAAAATATTTGTGTCATATTAAATATTTGTAAATTTATTAAAATGTATATGTTGTATTAAATATTCATATATATATATATATATATATATATATATATATATATATATATATATATATATATATATATATATATATATATATACATATATATATATATTTGTATAGATATGTGTAGTGTATATAGGCCTCGGCGAAAGTAAATGAGTGTGGCAGCGGAGCTCTCATAAAATAAATTGGGAGCCATGCAAGCTGCTCCTCTAAACAGCTTTTTGCGAGAGCTTTCAGTTTTTAGGCAAGCTGTTTATTTATTAAAGAAATTGCTTATTAAATACAAAATTTAATTTTACTTTTATTGCAAGCATTTGCTTGTAATGTTAATGTTAACATAATATTTATAGCGTCATGAAAAAATTTCTTTGATGAGCATTTTCTTTAGGTTTTCAAACTAGCTATCCAATTATTTATTAGAACTTTACTAAAAATAAACAATCACATTTTGTAATTAAAAAAAAATTAATCTGAACCTGGAACTTTTTTTTGTTTGAAACTTTTTTTTGTTCAAACTGAAACTGTTTTTTGTTTATTTGATAAAGTTTGCACAAGAATTTTTAACTTTTCTAATCAATATCGGAAAATAGAAAAGAAAAGAAAATGGTTTTTTTTGCAAGAGCCTGTAAATTTCTCCTGTAAACCACTTTAGGGGAGGTGGCCGTAAGCCGCTGAGGCCTGTGTATATTTATATGCCAAATATTAGCATATAAATATACCAATATTTGGTATATATACATATATACCAAATATGAAGCGCTTGAAATAACTATATGAAGGTTGCCAATCAACAATGATTGTCATAAATGATAAAACTTGAATAAGTAGACGATCAAATAATTTTTCCAACTATCAAAGTTTTATGTATTTTTAAAGTTAATATTTTTATTGTGAACTAAAGATTGTTAAGGTCTTAAAACTGTTTAATTTAGCAATCATTAACTTTTTTAAATTATAATGCTGACTTGATAACTTAAAGGTTCTTTTTTAAGTGTTAAACTTCTTTTTATTATAAAGTTTGATTTTCAAAATTTGGTGATTGAATTTGATTGGCCATAATTCATTTTGGGAGTTCAAAGTATGTTTGTTAAAAAAAGTGAATGTCACGTTTCCTTACATTTACTTATGCAATCTTTGACGTTCGCATAAAATTTTTAAAAATGAACGCATTATATCAGCAATATTTTTTCCAAATAGTTATGCGGTTGGTAGCTTTTTATTTATTATAAAAAATATATTTATAATAAAATAACAGTTAGTTACTAAAATTCAAAACGACTTTAAAAGAAACCATGCTAAAATATGATTACTTTCATCTATGTGCGCAACTGAAGAAAAGAATTATGTTGATCATGGTTTTTACATGCATTTGCAAAGGCATGCAAAATTTTAGTTAAAATGAATGCATCTGCAATCACTTTAAAAGAAACCATGCTAAAGTGTTGCTTTCTTCAAAAGCGTGCTTTTTTTAAATTTTCTTATTATCATTAAAGTGAAATAATGTTTGTTTGCACTTTTAAAAGCTTTAAAATAATAAGTTAAGCCAAAATATAATCTAATAGAATATATAGAATTATTATGTTTATTATAGTTTTCATTTTTTATGGTGCGTTTAACAACACCAATAATGTGATATTTTTATTATTAAATACCTAATATTATATTACTATTTTTAAAGGTTTAAATGAAATGTCAAAACAACTTTTAGTTTTAGTTCCCTTTTATTTTAATTTCTTCAAATTCAATAAGCGTCTTTGATATATCAAATAACTTATTAACTAGAGTTATCTGAATATAAAACTCCCTTATAATTTAATAAAAAATTAATTGAAAAAAAAAAAGTTAAAAATTGCAAGAATTGAAAATAAAACTGGCTTATTTGACATATATCTCTTAAATAAGATGTCCGTCAATAAATATAGATACAAATGTAAACGTTTGTTTAAAAAAAAACGATTTGTTGCACCCAGCTGCTCTGATAGTGCTTGCATAGGTGATCATCATTTTCGCTGATTTTTTTTTTTAATAATTTTATAAAAAAGCGTTGAGAAAATAAAATGTGTGTGATAATGTTAAGAAAAGAAAAGAAAATAATTAATGCTAATATAATTAGGTTTTATTAATAGTTTTGTTAGTTACACTGTATTGTTTTGTATGATGTTATAAATACATCACAAAAACAATGTCAGCAACAGTTGTTTTTTCTGATATTTATTTATTCAAGCATCATAATGTTTTCTAGAAAAATTGTTTAAAAGAATGTTGCATTTGAACCAATTTTTCAACTTTATTTCAATATATATTTAGATTGCTTTTCTTTATCAAAATTACTGATTATTTTATAAATATTTTTTTGTTTCTTTTTTTTTTTCTATTTTCATAAAAAAAATATTCATTTGATTTTTCTTTGAGAAATTTTTTTCCTTATTTGAAGTTTAAAAATTGCAATTATATAGCTCTAAATTAAATGAAAATGTTTTAGTAATTAATGTGATATAAAGAACAAGTTTTTATAACTGTTTATGAAAAAAGATTTTCAGTTATTAAATATGCATGTAACTAATATTTTTGCTTTAATCAAGTCCTACATTAAACATATTTCATATTATATATAAAATTTTTGATTTTAGAATAAATAGTTTGCATAGGTTAAACTTAATGTTTTATTTTTAAAAAAATTTTAGTTGAAAATATAAAACTATTATTCATTAACTAAATATTCTTATGCTAGAATGAAAAATGTTACTATTAGTGTCATGGCGTGACATGTCGCAGCGTGACAAACTTAAAGAAGACCAAATAGAAATTTCTCAATCAAAGACTATTTAATTATTATAATAATATTCAATTTGAAAAGCAAGAGCCCCATCTATATTTTGCGTGAGACAAATCTACATAGAAATTTAAAAAGGTTTCAAAAAAAAAGGTTTCAAAATGATATACTAGAAAAGTAATTTAAATTTGAAGTCTAAAAAACTTTGTTTAAAGTTTAAGCATCAAATCCTAAAATTCTTCGAAAACCAGTTCTACATGTTTCATGTTTTTAGAAACTACAAACCTCTAACTTTTGAATGATACTTTTATTTTTTTATTTTTTAGGATTTGAAATTTATATTAAACTTTTTGTGCAACATGGAATAGCCCTACTTTACTTTAAATGTGCTAGATGTTTTTTACTATTTTTGTTTATGTAAGTAAAAAACTACTCAACTTTAAAAACATTAAATTTAATAAAAAGTTAAAAAATTTTGATGTTTAAAACTAGTAAATCAAAAAAAAATTCTTTTTTCAAATCAATGCTTTATGCAAGCAGAATTCTATTGGGCCTAGAAATTCTTTTTTTGTTATCTTTTGTAGAAGGAAAAATTACTGTTTTTTTTTTTTTTTTAAATTTAAAAATTACTGTTTTTACTAAATTTTTGTTTTTAACTTAATAACTTAAGACTTAAAAAACAATAGGTTTTGAATCGCTACGCTTTAATGTCTTCAAAACTGCAAATAATTTGCAAATCAATGGTTTTTGTGACGTAATACGCAATTCGTATCAAATAAATAAAATGTATGGGGAAATACAAATTAAATTTTTGTTAACTTAATTAACTTTTTTTGGTCAAATTTTTCCATTTCCTTGTATTGTCATCGAAAATGATTAAGTGTGCAAAATTTGAGCAAAATTGGTTGAGAAAAAAGCTTTCAAAAATTGATTTCAAATTTTGTGGCACACAAACATATATATATATAGAAAGTAACCTTATATAAAGCATGGAAAAAAAATGTTATTTTGAAAAGCCTTTAGTAAATGAATGAGTGCCAGTGTGGAGAAATGCTCTCCGAAAATGTGAGTTTTTCGTAAAATAAGTTGCTTATTAGATACAAAAAATTTGACTTAATACTCGTCACAATCATAAGCTTCTAACGTTAATGTTGCAAGCATATTTGCATAACAAGTGTCGTTTATCTCACTGTGACAACTTCTATTTTTGAAAAAATTCTGCAGACAAGCATTTTCTTTTGGTTTTTACAGTAGTGATTAAATTATTCAATAACAACTTTACTTATTTAATATAAAACTTGACAAACAAAGAGCTTGAAAAGTGTTAACTGCTTATACAGGGTTATGCAGAAATATAAATTAAATTATGCAAAATATATATTGATTTATGTGAAAATATAAATTAAAATAAGAAAATCTAAGTTTAAAAAAATAAACATTAAAATATGAAATTATGATGCAAAACTTAACTTAAATAAACTTAAATAAGTTTATTTAATTAATTACAGGGTTTTTTTTTTATTCATTTCTTATTTTAATTTCATATTTTCTTGTTTATATTTTCTTATTTTGATTTTTGTGTTTTAATATATGTTTCGGCATTTTTTAGTTTATATTTCCGCATAATTTTATTTACATTTCTGTATAACCCTGTATAAAGTATTTTATATTTTCTTACTGTAATAGAAAGCATGTAGTTTAAGAGTTATTACAACAATTTTAGATTCCACAATAAAAAAAGTTAATGTAATTACATTTACTTTTTAGCAAAAACATTTAGTTGTGCATTTTTTTTTTAAATTTTGCTCAAGTCGAGAAAAATTTATGCAATTCATTATATAAAATGTATAAAAGTAATTAAGCAATAATTTAGTGCGTAACCCCTAGCGACAAAAATTTGACACAAAATAAACACAAGCAGTAATAGTTCAACAAAAAGTTTAATGAACAAAAAATTAGTACAAAATATTAAGCAATATATTAGTTTTTTGCTTTCGGGACTGAAATAATGCTTTCTCGTCATTACAACATACTGCATCAACTTTTTTATATACATGTTCGCCTTGCCTTGTACAAGATTTCAATCAACTTTTCTTAAACAAGAATGGATTCTTTTTTGCAGCTGAACTTCATTTTCAGCTTCCCAATTGTTTTCATACATGTAGCATTTAAGGATTGACCAGAAATCTTCTATTGGTCCTAATTCTGGGACACATGCCTGATTATCATCTTTTGTTACATAACAAATATTTTTCTCATCGAGGTAATTGGTCACACCTCTAGCATAATATGAAAAGACCAAAATACATAATTACCATCACTGTGATGTTTGTTAATAAAAGGAATCAATTGTTTGATGATGCAATCATTTTTGTACACTGTTTGGTTAATTGCCAGTCTTGCAGGAACAATAAATGGTTTTGAGTTTCTATGAGGGGATATGGTAATCCACACTTTTTTTTTCAAATTTGCTTTTCCGCTTATATTTTACATTTTTTGGTGCATTTTTGGCTTTATCTGAGTAAAATCCTGCATTAGAGTTTTTATTTGTATGTTAAATGATAAGACTCATTTTCTATGATAAAATTGCAGTTTCTGAATTTGTGACAAATTCTTCCACACTTCAGTTGCAACTGCTTTAACTGTTTATCAGTGCGATCAGGGATTTGTGTTTTCTTAAAGTAACAAATGTTTGTTTTGATTTTTAATATTTTTACTATGTAGGAATTATCACGCTTGAATTTATTTGCAATTTTTCTTGTTGAAGTTCCAGACCAATTGTTCCAAAGACCTTTCAGGTGATTGTTCCTAACAGTCATGATTTTTGGTTTTCTGCTTGATCCAGGCTTACGAGACTTTGGCTCATTGTTTTTCCACATTGCCATATAATGTTTGATAGTTCTTTTGGTGTGATTAAAGGCAAAAAAATACTAAGATGCTCTTCATTTTAGTGTTAGGATGCAAGTTACAATAGTTGTACACTTGTTCAAATAGTGTAGTCAGCTTCACTTTTAGATAACTTTTTTATTAATTAATCTAAGTAAACAAAACTTTCAGTAAGAGATAACTAACACTTTATAAACAAAACAACTAAAAAAGTAAGTTTGGATAACTAAAAATTCAATAAGTTTTAGCTTCTCAGAGATTGTGCTAAATTTTTGTCACCAGGGGTTAATAGTTTTATATTATATAAATGAGTTTAAGCAAAATAAAAAAGCTGTTAAAAATATTTTTTTACTTTTTCAGATGTGTTTAAAAAATATTTCATATTTTGTGACAGAATATTATCAATTTATTTTTTCAAAATGGCCTTTTTTTTAAAAAACTGATTTTTTATTTAAGAAACCAATTAGTTAGCCCAATCTAATTAAAAATATTTTCAATTCAATTAGCACTCTTTTTAATTTTTTTAATCAATATCTAAAAATAGAAAAAAAAAAGTAGTCTATGTTTATGATAAAATTATACCTTTGTGAGAGTCACCTTAGGGGAGTGTAGGAGACCTCAAACTTTTATTGCCTAGGCTTGTATTTATGCTTAGAGCAGTACCATTGTTTGTGGAGGTACTGTTGCATTGATTAAATTACCATTTTTTAAATATCATATGAAAAAAATTATGTTCACATATAAAATTATTTTTTTGTTACATTTAGACTAAAGATGAAGTTGCAAAGCTTCTCGAATTAAAAAAGCAGCTTGGTGAAGACCAATCCAAACAAAAGTTTGTCCTTAAAAATCCAAAAGTAAAACTTATTGAAAGTTTTTTTGTTAAAACCATTATTTTATCATTATTTTGTCAAGAACATTTAAATAACTTTTTATTTCTTTGCTACCTTTTTTATGTCTCTATTAACTGACTTTAAACTTCAACACCAATAAAAAAGACTAACAAATAGACCTAGACTTTGACATCAATGGCATAGAACACAGATGTGGCAAGTACCTTTTTAAGCAAATTGAAGTACACAGAGTTTGCTATTAAACTAAAATTTTATTGTTGTATATCTGTTGTCCCATTATATATAGCAGCTATAACAATAAACTTACATGTGCCTGATACAATAATATCCAAAATTTTAAATAGTTTTGTAAAATATACAAACTTTAAATGTACCAGATATCCAAACTTAAAGTTGTTCTGTATAAGTTATTCCTTTGCGTATATTAGATCTGTGTTCTATGCCATTAATATTTAAAACATGAATTTTAGAGAAGCTCAATGCCAAAATTCACTGAAAAACAGACTGATTTGTGACATTTTTTAAATATAATATTAAAAACAAAAAAAATTAATTTAATCCAAAAATATGTTTACAAATGCTTGATCTGAAGTGGTTTTGGTAATTCAAGTAGTGTCTATATGATTTTATGAATATCATTTTGGCTAAAACCTTTTTCTTTGATGCAAAGTGTACAGAAATGAAAAGGAATTTTCTTGGATAGCTGTGCAAAATAAGAATTTTTCTCTTTATGAAGTTCAAAAGTTCCTAAACATTTTTATAGCTCTATAAGTAGTAAAGTCTTGAAAAACTTTTGAGTCTAAATCCATTTTTTTTTTTAAAGACTTTTCATTTGGATAAAATTAAGCTATTGTACACCAATTGTTCTTCTGAATGATTCATGAATCTAATTTGTTATAACAGTTTAGTTCCCAAATGAGATCATTGAGATGAGATTAAAAACAACCAATTAAAAACAACCAATTAATAACAACCGATTAAAAACAACCAATTAAGAGGCATTTTACTTTTTACAATACATCATAAGATATATTTTTTTACAATATATCATAAAATGTTTTACTGTGATAAATTCTTGTATGATTTTTTAAAACTAATCTGGTAACTAGCTCATGTTAATAGTATTAAAATAGTGTAAAATGCTTATAAATAAACTCTCATTATAAACAATGCTAGGTCATGTTTAACAATTGCAGCAAAATGTCTAAACATTTTGTTTTGATGTTTACTATTAACTAAATTACCTTTTACAGACTCCCCTAACATGCACTCTGGTTACTTAGCAGTTCCACTTCTTCTTAAAAAGTTTGGTTTTAAATATTTTGATGAAATTTGATTTTAACTTACAAAATAATAAATTTTATAATTGAAGACCTTGTATCAAAAATGTGTCAACTCGTTTTTTGTTTTTTTTCTGTTTTAATTTTCAGCATAAACCATGTTTACTTGTGTGTTAACACAAGTAAATATGATTTTTTTCTTGTTACAAAGTGTTTTACCAATTTAATCATTAAACAAAATTCTGTTAACTTATAATATGTATTAAGCTTAACTTAACTCTAATTTACTCAAATTCATAAAAATTAAGATATATATATATATATATCAATTAATTACAGGGATTATCTTTTACCGGATATTTGCCGGTTTCCAGATTTTTTTCTCAACTTTAGTTGTTCCAGATATCCAAAGCGTTTTCCATACATATAAGTTTAGGTATAAATTTTTGTATATATTGTTTTTTAAGCTTTTTCACTCATCACTCATGCAAAAATTATGAAAAGTTTGAAAAAAAAATTGGAAACAACTCAGCTAAAAGCAAAATTAAGATAAAAATATATTTCAGATTTTTCTGGGTATTTACCTAAATGATTTTCTGGATTTTTAAAATATGACCTGGATGATCTATGTAATTATGTTAGTGTATTCTACAAATAGAGGTTCAATGTTATTAAAGAACAGAGCAATAATAAATTAGTAAAGACACTTATTTAATTTTTGTCTTTGACTATTTGTTTCACCATCTGTAGGTTAATCAGGATAATAGGAAGATTTATCTGTTCAATTTTAATTTATATGTTTAAATTTCTGTGAAACAAGTTATTAAAGATAAAAATTTGATAAGTGTTTTTACTTTTTTATATATATATATATATATATATATATATATATATATATATATATATATATATATATATATATATATATATATATATATATAGTATATTAATGTTTGCCATTATAACAATAAATTTAGGGAACAAGAGACTATGGACCAAAATCAATGGCTATTCGTGAAAATGTTTTTAATGTCATAATAAAGGTATTTCAAAAACATGGTGCTGTTCAAATTGACACTCCTGTATTTGAGTTAAAGGTAGGAAGCTGTAGCAATTAATAAAATTAGATAATAATTTTTTTTTTTTTAACTGTTAATTTACATCTTTAAATGTGTTAAACTTTTTAATTTAAATGATTGTGAGCCTAAATGAATTATTGTTTAATTGTCTATGAATTTCAATAAATGATTGAAACTAGAGAAAGCGCAACAATTATAGATCAAATAATCACTAATGAATTCAAATCAAAAAAGGAATATTTAAATGCCACATTTCAGATCACTTCCCTGTATTTCTTATCTCACAAAAATGTGATAACATTTATGCACAAAAAGTTAGAACAAATACGTGAAATATAAATGAAAAATCCATGAAAAATTTTAATACTCTTTTATCAGATTTAAATTGGGATGACCTCCTTGATATTGAACACACAGATAAGGCATACGATAAGTTTATTGATAAATTACAACAACTTTACAATGCGGCTTTTCCTGTAGGTTCAAAATGTGTGAAAAAAAACACATTAAATCCATGGATAACACCTGGAATTATAAAGTCATCAAAAAAAAAGCAACGATTATATAATAAGTTTCTCAAAAAAAAAAACTTTCAAGAATAAAACTAATTACAAAAATTACAAACGTGTTTTTGAGATGGTTATTAAAAAGTCAAATAAATATTACTATACCGAGCATTTAATAAAACATAAAAATGATCCAAAAAATACTTGGAACATAATTAAGGAAGTAATTGGCACGAAACAAACTGATGGAAATAGTCTTCCTATAAATCTAAACATTGAAAATAAAACTATTACAAATAAATCTTTAATAACTGAAACACTTAATCAATATTTTGTCAGTGTAGGTTCCACTTTAGCATCGAAAATAGAAACTACTGAAGTAAACTTTGAGTCATATTTTACTCCTAATAAGACCTCTAAGATGGATAATTATGAAATTACTGAAAAGGAACTCTCAGATGCAGGATATCTTTTAAAACTAAACTGTGGGGTATGATAATATTAATAGTAATGTAATTAAAAAATAGATAAAATACTTCCTCTTTTAAAACAATCCCTCTTTTACATATTTTTAATCTATCTTTAAAACAAGTATTTATCCAGAGAAACTTAAAATTGCGAGAGTCATACCTATTTTCAAATCAGGAGACATTTCTAATCCTGAAAATTACAGACCAATTTCAATTCTTCCTTGCTTCTCGAAAGTCTTAGAGCGAATTATATATAACCGAATTTTAACTTTCCTAAATATAAATAATATTCTATATAATAAACAGTTTAGATTTCAGCCAGGGTGTTCAACTGACCATGCCATTATTAATATTGTTCACGATATATTTAAAGCATTTGACGAAAGTAAGTTTACCCTCAGAGTTTTTATAGATCTTAGCAAAGCCTTTGATACAGTAGACTATAGCATTCTTAAAAAAAAACTTGAAAGTTATGGAATTAAAAGCACATATTTAGAATGGCTCAAAAGTTATCTAAGCAATAGAAAACAATACATAGCACGCGAAGAAGGAAAAACTGATTACTTGACTATAACTTGCGGTGTTCCCCTAGGCTCAATTCTGGGTCCACTGTTATTCCTTATTTATGTTAACGACTTCCATAAGTTTTCAAACATTTTAAATTCAGTTTTATTTGCAGATGACACAAATTTATTTTATTGTAATGGAGATGTCAAAATTTTATTTAAAATAGTAAAAAACGAATTTTTAAATCTAGTGGAATGGTTTAAGGCAAACAAATTGTCCTTAAATTTGAATAAAACTATTTATACTTTTTTTCATAGACATCACGATAAAGAAAATATTCCATTAAAACTTCCTGATCTTTATATTGGTAATTTTAAAATATATAGAGAGTCATCATTAAAGTTTTTAGGAGTGATAATTGACAAAAACCTGACATGGAGAAAACACATAAGAACGTTAGAAGAAAAAATTTCAAAAAATATTGGCACTCTATACAAAGCTTAGCAATTATTAAATCAAGTTTAAAAACCTATATTTCTCCCTCATACATTGTTATATAAACTATGCAAATATTGTGTAGTGCACCTCTAATGTAAGTAAAGTTAAAAAATTGCTTAGTAAGCAAAAACACGCTGTCAGAATTATTTCAGGTGCAGGTTGTTTTACACATTCTAAAGAACTATTTAAAAATCATCACATACTTAATGCTTTTCAGTTGAACCTTTATCAAATTCTTATATTTGTGTACAAATTTCATAATAAATTAACTCCTATAATATTTAATACACTTTTCAATAGCATTAACTACAAGTACCCTACAAGATTTTCAAATTACAATTATGAACAACCTAAAATGCACTATTTAATTACTAAATTTTCTATTGCCATCAGAGGTCCTAAATTATGGAACACTTTGTTAAATAACCTGTTGAAAAATTGTTCTTCACTTTCTCTATTCAAACAAAAACTTCTTAACGATGTTAATGAATTAAATTCTTTTTAAGATTCTTTTTTTCGTCTTCTTTTTTTTTTTTTTTAACAACTATCTTATTAACTGGTCTTTAATTTATATTTTCCTTAAATTCTCCTATTAACTTATTTTTAATTTTTAGGTGTAATTATTATTATTATTATGATTTTTTTATCTTTTTTTTTTTTTACGATTTTTTTTTATTATAGATTAGTTACTGATCTTAACATACTTGTAAAATTTTTATTTATTTTTTATATGGTACAAAGTAATGTTATGTTTACATTTAATGATACACGCTTGCTGATGAAAGCACGTCAGGGCGTAGTGATGAGGCAAATATTGTCTTATTTTAGCCCCGGTCATGTAAATTTTTTTTATATAACGGCATTGTATTCTTTTTTTAATGATGTAATAAAATAAATTGTTTTAATTGATTTGATTTTATTTTAAATGATTAAATTTTAAACTAAATGATTGTAATCAATATTAAAAAAATTTGTTAATTGTAAAAAATTTGTTGATTGAAAAAAAAAATAGAAAAAATCAATAGACTGACTTTAATGGAAAAAAAAGAACGAGAGAGTATAAGGGAGATGACTAAAATAATAAAAAGTTAAAAGAGCAATGAGTAAATTTGAACATATCGAAAAAAAATTTGAAATATAAAAGTTTTAAATATAAATTTTGGTAAATTCAAAAATGATAAATAATCAAAAAAAACTTTAAAAAAAAGATTTCTTTGCGAAATTAGGTGTTAAAAAATTTTTTTTTTTAAATTTTTGTTATCTGTTTTGTGTATTTAAACTATCCTTTCTTTTTGTTTATTAATTATTTGAAATTTTTAAATTAATTTGATATTTATTGTAATTTAGTTAGAATTATATTTATTTACTTATATATTTAATTTTTGTTGTTGTATTAATTGTTTGCTATATTATTATTTTCTGTCCTTATATTTAAGTTAATACTTTTTGTAAATGATCTCATCAATCATATTAACATTTTTTATAAAGTTCTTAAAAAATTAATTTTTTTCTTGGAAAATTCAATTTTTTTTCTAATAAAAAACAATAAAAAATTTAAAGAATTTTTTTTTAACTTTCAGTTTTTTTTAGGAAACCCTCACTGGCAAATATGGTGAAGATTCAAAGCTTATATATGATTTAAAAGATCAGGGTGGTGAACTGCTAGCACTTCGATATGATTTAACTGTATCTTTTTTACCATTATTTATTTTATCATATATGTTAAATATATTTTAGAATCTTTTTTTATATGTCATTTTTGTTTGAGTATAACTGACTATTTTTATGTTATTGTTATTTACAGTCTCATAATTAAATGCTGTTATTATTTTCTTCATCAAAATAAAATAATTTACAAAACTATAATATATAATCTGAAATATGAACTTCTAAGATGACTATTTCTGATTTTGTGTTCATTTCAGAAATCTTTTTGTTGTTGTTAAAACATATTGTATCTTAAATCTTTTAAAACCATAAAACTGAACCAAATTCTTTTAAAAAGTTTCTTAACTTACCAGGTTCCTTTCGCTCGTTTTGTTGCTATGAATAAAATAGATAAAATAAAAAGATATCATATTGCAAAAGTTTACAGAAGAGATAATCCCGCAATGACTAAAGGAAGGTACAGAGAGTTTTATCAATGTGTAAGTTTTTATTAAAAAATTTGATGAAAAACTGTTATTTATATGCAATCATTGTTTTAATTATTTTTAATTAAACTATGTAACTTCATTTATATATTTGGGTTCAAAGTGTTATATTTCAATTGCTCATGTCTAAATGCTGTGGAAAAATGAATACATTAGGCAAAAAACTTTAATTTTATCAACAGTACAAATTTGTTTTTATTGAGACAGAACAAGAAAATTAATATTTCTTTATAATCATATTAATGTTAAAATGATAGGTTTCAAAGTTACCCTGTGTTTTTTATTTGTTTTGTTTTTCGCTCAGAGTCATTTATTATGTGTTTTACTTTTTATTTTTTTGTTTGTTTGTTGTTGTTGTTTTGTTTGATTTCCTTACTCTCGAGTGAACTTTATCATAGTATTAGATAATAATCAAATAAAAAAATTTTAAATTCAGTTTTTTTCTTTTTTTCTTTAAAAAATGAATCAAGTGAAGTTTGCCATTCATGTTGAAATTACATTCATGTTGAAATTACATTCATGTTGAAATTACATTCATGTTGAACATTATGTGAAAAATTTAAAAAAGAATAAATAAAATAAAAAACATCAAGAGGTTTAATATTTTTACCAAAAAATTTATACTTTGTGCAGGATATATTTAAGCTACCCAAGCCTGGTTTTATATACAGAAACTTTGCACTACTCGAATTATATGAATGAATTATATATAAATCTAAATTGTTGAAATTCTACAGATAAAACACATCTAAGCATGAAGTAGTTATTTAACACATCTTCAAGAGTTCTCTTGCAATATTTGCATGTACAGGCATGTCGAATTATGTCTTGTAGACATAAAACATTTTATATCTTGCTTCCGTGAAATATTTTTAAATATTTTTTTATAATGCATCTACAGTATTTTTTATAAAATGCATCTACAGTATGCGAACAACTTTTTTAATGTCATTCAAATAAATAATTGCTATTTAAATACAATTCATTATTTCTTTATTTACCAATAAAGCAAACTAAAATGGTTCGAGTCACCTGCGCTTTTACTTGTATGACTACTTATGGACAGGTCAAAGAATTTTCTGGAAAGTTCCTTGAAAGTTCAGAAGGTTTATTTTTTAGAATATTCTGGACAATTCTTGTACCTTGTAGACAATTCTATCAATATCAGGAACATTTGAGAAGAATGCTCAGTATTTTATATAAATCAAAAACTTTCTCAAAAACACAAAAACTTTGAGATAATATATTTCTGGTCACAAAAGCAATGTTTTTGTGGAACAACAGCTATTCTATAATTTTTTGTAATATTGTTAGTGTGTTTATTTTGATTATCATAATGTTTTCTATTAATTATTATAAAAATGAAATGTTATTACTATTTGTAATATTTACTATTTAGTGTTATTGTATTATTTATATCTTGTAGGTACTCATAATACTGTTTTGTTGCGATTTTAATTGATTATTACTTTTATTTAATTCATTATTTCTTAAACCATAAATGTTTATGTTTTTTAAACTCATTACCATTAAAAACTCACAAATTTTTTGAGTTTTTATTGACTAAGCATCGTATAAAATAATTTATTATTGGTTTCTACTTAAATAATATATAAGTAGAAATCGCTTATCAATTTTTGTTATTTTACATGATGCTTTGTCAATAAAAACTCAACAAAATAATTTCTGAAAAAAATTTGCGAGTTTTTAATGGTAATGAGTTTAAAAAACATAAACATTTATGGTTTAAGAAACAACGAAAATTAATTAAAATCACAATAAAACTCTGAGTTTTTATTATATTTACAGAATTATATACTATATATATGTACACTATTTTTACTGTGCAGAAAAAGTATACAGTACCGTGCAAAAGTTTTAAAACAGCCATTTAATTGATAATTTATACCAATTATTCCTCTCATGTGACTACATAGTATAATTAACTCAAAAAAAAATGATAACTTGTAGAAGAAATTTAAAAAATATATTGAAAGTATAACCGTGCAAAAGTTTATAAACAAATGGAAAAGTTCAAAAATTAATATTATTTATGATTATTTCATATTTTTTATCACAGCACATTAGTATTTTGTTGGATAGCCAATGCAATTCTCCAAGTCCAATTCAAATGGTCTCAGGCAAATTTTATTTGTGCTAAGCAATTCTTTAATAATATTAAAGGTTTCTTGGCAGGACGATGACCAAACAAATAATGATGATGCAGGCAATGTTTTGTAGTATCTATGCTAACTCGGTGTAGTTAAGGAGATTTATAAATTATTCAAATTCTTTTATTTGGAATTAGCATGATTTTGTCAGCGTATTACGTTCAAAAAAGAACTTTAGATGCTATAATTTTTTTTTGCTTCAAGCTTTTATTATGTTTAAAAAAACTTTTCTCTTATTTATATAATTTTCAAAACTTTTTTATTACCCCTAATTGTGAATCTAAAGAATTTATTGAGTCTTTAAATCAATTCTGCTCAAAAGCGTTAACTTAATAAATTTTTTTTTAAAAATTGCCCTACTCTACTATAGATCCTAGCTCTAATCTGTTCTAGTACATATTAATCAAATATAATTATCAAAGCACAAAATTTCTATCAATTTTTACAAAAAATATTAGAAATCTGATCAAGAAAAAGGTTATAATAAGGAAAGTTTGTTAATAAACGATCAGAACAGATCATATTAATAAACTATGATGTTCATTTCACTTAAACAACATATATTTTTTTAAATCTTATTCAAATTTGGACAAGCAATCATGATTTTAAAAAGTTTTTTTAAGAAAAAAAAGAATTTTGGTCTGGTTTTTTTTTACTTTAAACACTTTTAAATTATATATTACGGCAAAATTTATCATTTTTAATTTTTTTATCTTTTCGTAATTTACAGATATAATCATTTAATGGAAGTATGTTGTCAGCAAAATATCATACAGACGCTATAATATTTTAAAATCACCCTAACTACACCAAGAAGGTGTGCCAAAAAAAAAAACTCAAGTTTTACCCATTCTCTAAGGCCCAAACAGACTGAAAATACAAAAAACCTGTTTTTTATTTTTATAAAATTGATAGTTAAAAAAAATTAACCATATTTAATGCTGCTTTTTTGTTAAGTCTTTTTTTAAATTTTTTTTAGTGACCAACATATTTCTCTGTTTCATGTTGTCTGACTGTTGATCTGTAGCCTTCAACAAAGCTTGATCAGCCTGATATTTTTTTCAGCACAGTCATTGACACATTTAATCATCCTCATAAATCTTTTAAATATATCAAATGTTTGAATAACATCGCCCTTGATCCACTTTTCCACATCTTCAAAAAGAATCTTAGCTACCTTGAACAGGATCCAGCTCTGGGAACCTACAAGTTTAGTAAGATCGCTGACCTGCTAATAACCGTTACCTTCAATATACCAATATGAAACTGGTCAGGACCACTTGACCAACTTCTCAAACATTTTCTTTTTATCCTGTTAAACATCATAGTTGGCTAGTAGGATGTCCCAAAATACAACATTTTTGAAAGATATGTACTGCCACCTCTTTAATGTGTTCTGTATGATGAAAAAACACTGGTTTTAAAAAATTTTTGAATAAAAAAATATTTTTAGGGGTCCCTCAAGATCTTTGAACATATAACAAGTTCTTAATATTATCAAGAAAAATTATTCATATTGTGTCTCAAATGAAGCGAAGTAATATGAAGATTTAACAGTATAAAAAATTAAATTTTTACTTTTATAGTTATACTTTTGAATAATTTTTTTTTTTTTTTTTTTTTTGAATATATCAGGATCTCATTATATGTTGAACACACTATTGGCTGGGCCAGCATAACTAACTGTTTTATTAATTACCTAATATGGTGCTCCATGGTGATAAAAAGGGCGTGTCTGTTTTTGACAGTGTTACACCTTATTTCAAACGCTGATTTAAAAGCAGCCAAGTCCTTTTAAGTCAACTTGTCCATCATATAGGATTTTGAAAACCAGATATAAAAAATGCTGCCATCTTTACCATCTTTTTTTCCTTATTCATTACACGGCTACCATCTCAGTTATACTCAGGGTCAGCTGGTATAGAGTATCTGCTGTAAACTTTAAAAAAAATTGTTATTTAGTATATATGAAAAACTTAAAAAATTATTTTTCCCTTAAAACAAAAATGATTGATAAATATACTTTAGCTATAATTGGCTTTATTACAGGCTCCAGGTTAATAAAAATAAAATCCTGATAATCTACTTTTAAATAGGAAATAACCAAATTTAAAGAGAATTTTATACTCCACTATGTAAAGTGTTTCTTTATCTCGAATAAATTGAGTTAATTCTGCATTGCTTGAACAAAGAATAGGTATATGGAACAATAAAATTGAATCATGGACAGTTTTAATTTATGAATTATTAAAAAAGGTTTAAAAAGCAAGAGTTTTTATTTGGATGTGATTTGCTGGTTTATAAAATTTGCTTTGTTGATGGGGACAAAATTGATGGGAATGGAGTCGGAATGGGAAAATTTATTTTAGGATGAGGTGGTGGTGGCAATTGTTTCTTTCTTTGTGTCACTCTCTATTTACAATACATATATATATATATATATATATATATATATATATATATATATATATATAAATTAGTAAAAACACTAATCTAATTTTTGATTTCTTCTACACTGTGTTTCACCATCAGCAGGTTCATCAGGAAGAATCTTTCTTCCTGATGAACCTGCTGATGGAGAAACACAGTGTAGAAGAAATCAAAAATTAGATAAGTGTTTTTACTAATTTATTATTGCTCTGTTCTTTTAGAACATAGAGCACTCTGTTTGTAGAATACACTAACATAATTTATATATATATATACACACACACACACATATCTAGCCTAGATGATGATAATGATGACAATCATAATGATCATGGTGATAATGATCTTGACAATCATGATGATTATAATGACGAATCTAACTTCTTAAGTTCTTCATCAGTAATGATTATTAACTTTTGATAAGTGCTTACAAAGTTTGTTTAACCTATGTTAAATTTTTGTTTCAAAATTCCAGTATGGAATCCCATAATAAAGATATATAATAAAGTAGAAAAGTTCCTAAAATATTTTGCAGGAATTGTCTATAAAAAATATTGTATTACTTAAAGAGGTTATTATTCTTCAAGACTTATTATTTTAAAAATACACTCTTTAAAGCTATAAAATAAAGTTTGATCATATGTTTCAAAAATTATACACAACCTTGTCGACTTACTATCTTTAATTGTTTAACAAGAAGGCATGTCCAAAAAACTTATTCTGTGCAATGAATGTGACTTGATATGATTGAGTTTGTTAAGAAACTTATTCCATGCAACATATTTTGCTTGCAGCCTTGTTAGGATTGAGTTTGTTAAAAAACTGATTCCATGCAACAAATTTGGCCTGCAGCTTTATTAGGAGTGAATTTGTTAAATAAAAAAATGTAAGTTTTTTTTTTTTTTTTACTGTTGAGGAATTAAAAAAATATAGATGAATGTTTTATTTCTGGGATATTGCAGCAATATTTAGGCAATCCCATACTGCATTTTCTCATTTAACTTATCCTTGGCCAGCACAAGGATATTTCTCAGTGTTAAAAACCATTAATGAGTTTTAATGCATTTGAGACTGTTTTGTTGAACTCTGTATATAGTCTTTGATTGCACTTAAAGCCATGCTTGGTGACAAGTCTATCAACAGTGATTTGAAAAATCAAATTTCACGGAGCAATACTGTTTATTCTGCAACTAGATCTATTTTTCTATTAATGAACTCTATTTATATTGATCAAGTCAGGGATAATATCATCCATCTGGGTGGCTTGTAGTTCAATTGTAAACAATGAAAGTCGAAATTATGGTTGAAGTTTATACAATTAAAATAACTTTTTTTAATAAAACTATTTTTTAAATAAAAAGATGTTTGTTCTTTTTGATTCTTGTTTGAATCTCCTTAATTGTTTGAATTTCCTTGATTGTTTAAATCTTGTTCTCCTTAATTGCTTCCTTTTTGCACTTTTTTAGATTTATTTGATTGATTTTGACTGGTTGATGGTTTTCTAAACATTTTGAAATCTTTTGAATAGTTGTTAATTAGATCTTTTTTTTTCTCCATAGAATGCTTGTGTCACATTTTCAAATAACAAAACCCTGATATAAAATGATTAAACTATGTTAAAGTTTGTAGTTTCCAACAAAAAAAGATTTAAAATTCAAGCAACCTCATAGACATATGATGACTACAATTAAACCATACTAATGATTTTTCCATCGATTTCTCCAATATGGTTGCAACTTCTTCCTCTGCACACCTTTACAACAACAGGATATGACAACAAAACTTTTTTGTACAACAAAATATACACAAAAATTGTAGCTGGTAAACAAAGTATTATTTATAAACGCGCTTCATTTTCATTACATTTATAAACAATAAATTGCAACATTTAATAGTATAATCATAAATCAGAATTACATACACAATCCAATTTTAATACATGATTATCTCTAGATTAGTGTAAAAGTAAAATGGAGTTACTCGAGATAATCATGTATTAAAATTGGATTGTGTATGAAATTCTGAATTATGATTATAATATTAAATCAGAAATAAAAATAAATTTTTTTTTTATTTTTGAAGAGAAATAGTTATGAAAAATAATTTTCTTTATGAAATACTTGTCATATTTTGCAAAGTAGTTGTTTAAGTTTTTATATTCTTTCATTTAGGATTTTGATATTGCTGGACAATATGATCCGTTGATTCCAGATGCCGAGTGTATAAAAATAGTTGTTGAAATTCTACAAAAATTAAATTTAGGGAATTTTTTAGTTAAGGTAATTAAAAATTTATTGTTTATTCATTTTATTATAAAATACCATATAACAACTTTTTGTGTGTATGTATGTATACAAACACACATATACATATTTATTTATATAACTGACTCTACAGATGCCTGTTAACTCTACAGATGACCTGTAGAGTTAACAGTTCATTTTCAGTATCTTCTGGGATACCACAAGATTCCATACTTGTTCCTGTATTATTTCTCATCTACATTAATGATCTTCCTGACAATCTTACATCAAAATTGGCTCTATTTGCTGACAAAAAATGTTAAATATATTCATATATATATATTTATATATATATATATATATATTATATATATTTTATATATATATATATACACACACATACATATATATATTTATAATAACTGGATTTAATATACATATATATATATACAACCCTTGCAATTAGCTTCGGCATTCGGCAATGCCGACCTGAAAGTGTTCGACTTCATTTCTATGTTTTATGGTCAGACCTTTGTATCAAATAGTTTTTGCCAATCTGATGCCGACCTCATTTTTCCTAATTCCGAGGGTTGTATATATATATATATATATATATATATATATATATATATATATATATTTAATATATATATATTTAACATACACCTATATACATTTATAATATATATATAGATTTAACATACACCTATATACAGGTCTTGTGATGAAGTAGAAGTGATGTGATCACGGGCATGTGAAACACGCCTGTTTTTTTACGATAGTATTTTAAAGAAAATATTATTGGTTATATTTTTGCTGAAGTGAAAATATGTTTAAACAGTAGAGTTTGCATATTATTAAATAAAGAATTTATATTTATAATAAAGTAAATAACAAAACCATGCATAATTTATGTGTGACATACTCTAATTTTAATTTATGTGGCATAGATTGAAATTAAAAATCTCAGTGCAAGAAAGCCGATGGTTTATTTCTTCTATTTGAAAGTTAAATTCAGTGTGATTGTTTTTTTTTAATTCCAGTTGAACTTATTATCTGCTTAATCGTACCCTGGTTAAGTCGAACCATTTGCAAATTTGTACAGGTCCATTTGACAAAAAACTTTGCTTAAGTAGGACTTTTACTTTGAGTTGCATAAAAATCCATGGGTTTTTTTTATTTATTTGTTAATTTATCTCCCCTAGGCCGAGAAGGCCACTACAGAAAAAGAGGCTACTTAATTGTGGTTATAACCCTCTCTTAACTCTATAACTCCGAAACATGAACCTTGACGAACAAGGCTGCTGCACAGAGAATCAAGTTGAGCGCGGTACTACCATGGATGTGGTGGGGATCAAACTCGGAACCTCTCGCTTGTAAAGCGAGCGCTCTATCACTACACCACTACCACATGTAATAAAATATCAAAACTTGCAACACTTCAATAAAAATTCCGAACAAATGTTTAAAAGTTAAGTTTCCAGCATAATATCATTTATCAAGCTAAAACTTCACTTATAGCTTCAATTTCATACAGGTTCAATCACATTCTATTAATTAATGACAATTATTTAAAATTAAAAAAAAATCAAATAAAATTCAAAATGTTTGAATATCAAATATTTTTGTGTCAAATATAATTTAACAAACTAAATATTTTCACTGATATCTTCGAATTGGTTAAGCTTGTATTAAAGTCTATTTATTAAAAAAATTAAATGAAAAATTAGAACTATAACAGAAAAATTTAGAATAATAAGTCACCTAACCTCCATAAGTCAGACATTTTCAAAAAGTCTGGCACATGGAAAACTTTGCTTAGTTTGTTAAGTCAGACAAAATATAAATCCAGGTTAACAAGGTTCTGCTGTTTATTTTTGTTTGTTATACGTATTGTTTATTGAAACTTTTGGAAGCATGCTCACAAACAACAAAAGAAAAATGTAACATTACTTCATAATCTGGTTTTCACTGATGTAACAAACACATTTCTACAAATATACATCAGTATAGAAGTTATTTATATATTAAATTTTTGTAAGTATATATATACTTACACTAATATATATTATATTAGTATAAGTATATTATATAAGTCTATTGTATATTTATTAAGTATATAATCAAGTATATAAAGAATAATTCACTTGAAAATAATTAAATCTAGCATTCGGTTTAAATGAGAAAACAGTTTTTTGTTTTGTACAAAAAAATGGCAATATTTCATTGTTTTTATTTAATATCAAAGCTGCAGTAACATATTTTTTCCGGTAGATAGACAAATTCATTAACAAAAAACCAAAGCTTTTTCATCTGATTTCCCAGACTTCACATGAAAAAAATTCAAACAAAAAATTGTCCACTCTTTTCCTTATGCACTGGTACACTTTTGAATGACCCCCTCTCTATGCCTGCGTACATAATTTATGGATTGCCTCATGAGAACCAATTTCCAACTCTGAATATCGCTCTCCAAAACTTGATGCCAAGCGCGCATAATTGTTCTCGTTTATGAATTGTTTCATTTTTACGAGTGCAATATCGCGCTGGGAAATTTTATTCATCACATGCAATGTTTATACATATATATGTATATATATATATATATATATATATATATATATATATATATATATATATATATATATATATATATATATATATATATATATATATATATATATATATATATATATAGTAATTGGACTTGTTGACAAATATTGCTCTGTTAATACTAAAAGAAATGTAATATCATTGATGATTTAATTTACATAATATATTTATGTAATGATAATTATATTTCCTTTTTTTATTTAATTTGCTTTTGCTTTGTCTCTAGGTGAATCATCGCAAACTTTTAGATGGTATATTTGCTGTTTGCGGAGTTCCAGAGAAATTGTTTCGTACAATCTGTTCATCTGTTGACAAGTTAGATAAAGTAAATATTTTAATTGAGTGTGTGTGAACATATACTTTTTCCTTAGGATTAAAGTTAGCAAGTCGCTAATATATTCTGCTCAAATTTATTTTGAAATGCTAAATATAATCTAAATTTACTTTTTGATTGCCATTTCAACCAGTTTATTTCAACCAAAAAAACCACAGGCTTCATTATTTAATTTTTTTATTTTTTTAAACACATTGTTATAATTTATTTATTTATTTTAAACACTGAAACAGTTTTTAAATTTTTTATCTATTTATTTATTACAAACTTTAAACAAATGTATAAAATTAGAAATATAATAATAGCAATAAGAAAGACTAAAGAAAATGAAAAGACAATAAGGTCACAAATAATTGCTAAAATAATCGGTTTAATACTGAAACTTTTATTATTTAAAATGAAATTATTTAAAATTGTAATTATTCTAAATTGCAAGTGAGCTTTTCTTTGGTTGATGTATTTTTGGTGGTTAGGATGCATAATCAAATTATTGAGTTTTTCAAAAGGTCGGTTTTGGTAAATATTGGTCATAGTTTTCGATTAAATATTCTGCTTGGTGTTGCAATCATAAATAGAATTACACAATTTTCTTTGTGGAAATGTTCCTGGTTAAAAATGGTGGTCAAGTAATTTATTACAATTTAGCGCTTTAACTCTACTTTTTTTTATTTATTATGAGTTTCTTCAGGAAATGCATTATTTGGAAGTTTAATTGTTATTTTTATTTCATCAGTCATTTTAATAATATTTAATATAACATTTAAATAACATATGAAATCAACATAATATGTAGATTTCATCTGATGTTTCATAAAAAGTTCTCTCTTCCACTGTTCCTCATGTGACAACTTTCTGCAATGCTAGTCTTGGCAAATAGTTGGTTGTATAAATTATTATACTTATTTATAAATAAAAAAAATATCTGCTGGCACCACCTTAACGTCTTCTATATAATGAAGCTAGAAGTTTAAATATTGTGAAATCTATTAGAAAATTAAATATTATATTATAGCCCTCTCTCAACTCTATAACCCCAAAAAACGAGCCTTGATGAACAAGGCTGCTGTGCGGAGAAACAAGTTGAGCGTGGTACTACCAGGGATGGGGTTGGAATCAAACTTGGAACCTATCGCTTATGAAATGTATGCTCTACCACTACCTACACCACTACCACATATTATGGTGTTGTATAACAATACAGCATTTCATCACCAGTTGGCAACACATAAATTTTAAAATATTTTAAGAAGAAAATTTTATTTAAAAGACAGATGTTAAACATTCAAAACAAATTATTAATTTTAATTTTTTAGCTCACATTAGTATTAAAATGCAGCTCTTGTATCTGGCCAGCACTGGTATATAAAAATAAAATAACCAGTCAATCTGCATAATGATAATATGTCTAATAATTTCAAATTTAAAGTTTGTGTTGCTGATCTTATTGTTAATATCATTACATTAATGTTGTTGTTAAAATTTGGTTAAAACAAAGAAATATTTCTGTCTAGAAGTATTTTTTGTCTAGTAAGTTTTATATTGATTTTTAAAGTTTTTTATCCACTGCTGCATTCATTACAAAAAGTTTACATTAAAAGTGGTTTATATATATAGACACCATGGAATGAAGTAAAAAAAGAAATGGTAGATGAAAAAGGATTATCTGAAGATGTTGCCGATAAAATATATGAATATGTTCAGCTAAATGGTAAAAGTTTTTATGAGTTGTTTTGCTGTTGTTTTTTTTCCAGGATTTGAGTGGAACTTGCATTTTTTTGATTTTTTTTTGTTTGTTTGATTTTTTTGTTTTTTTACTGAAATATTTTCAGTAGGGGTGCACCAGGTTAACTCACAAAAAAAAATGTATTTATGTGAGCTAACATGAAGTTAGATTTTCTTAATTAAAATAGTATAAAATTATATTGATTTCAATGAAGTTTGAGCCTTTATTTTCCGCTATGAAATTTCTCAAAGTATTGCGCAAATCTAACCAATTTGACTGAGTTTTAAAAAAATAAAACCTTATCTAATCATGCAAATTTTATAAAAAATCATTTCGATTAATTGTAAAAAAAAATGCGTTTAAAACTTTTTAAATGAAAAGAAATACATTTGTTATTTTATAGAAATTAAAGTTTGTTTTAATAATTCTTTTTTTTTTTTTTTTTTTTGTTAAAAAAGCTATGCTTAAACTAAAGACTTAGAGAAAGACTACTTAAATATAGCTTGTATAAAGGATATTATAAAATTTTGGAAAGTCCTCAAATTCCTAGACATTAAAATACTCAAAAAACGTATTTTAATTAAACAGCGCTGCTGTAGAATTGAAATATTTTTTTAAAATCATTTTACTATACAGTTTTTGAAAAAGAAATGAAGTTAGTAATTGTCCAGTAACTAGTGAAACGTAACCAGACTCTAGCATTAATGTTAATAGCGTTAGTTAGCATGACTAGCATACCAGTAACTTGTCATAGATTGCATTAACATTCATTGTGCAGTAATTGTATTTTAGATTTTTATGTATGAATGTAAAAAATTATCTTTATCAACAATATGAATATATTAAGTTTACAAACACAATTAAAACTATATACAGGTAAAACTTTAACATGTGAAACTACAAGTTGACGCTTGTAAAATTACAAATTATAAATAACAACAGCGGCTATCATGATGAGGCATTGCCAACCTATAAATATTAGTTTTTTCTCTACAGAAATTTAAAACAAAAATATATATTAACATTTGAACATAAATTTATAAGCATTGATAATTTTTTTAATAATGATTTTATAATAAAACCGAAACATTTATTTAAAATAATTTTTAAATAATTATCAATGTATCATTGAAATCTCCCTTAAGAGCTCTTTTTCTCAAGGGTGGGTTTAACGGTTGTAAATTTTTCTTTTTAATTTCAATCTTTTAATATATACAACCATTAACTACCTAAATATACTGTTATATTTTTCAATTTTTAAAGGTAGTGTTGATCTGGTTGAGAAACTGAAAAATGACGAAAAATTATCTAAAAATAAATTAGGAAAACAAGGAATTGATGATATGTTTTTACTGCTTAATTACTGTAAAGTGTTAAATGTTTTAGAAAATGTAAGTAAAATGTTTTTTTGTTTTTTTCAAAACATTTATTTTATTAACTGTTGTTACCAAGTAGTTGACATCTTTTTAAAATACCAAAAAAAATAAAAAACTGAATTTATTTTAAAAAATTTTATTTATTTTTTTTAAAGCACTTGAATATTTTTGGAAAAGGACTTAATATTTTAACATTAATGAAAAAAGTATATTATATGTTAAACATAGAATATTGCTTAGTGCTTCATTAATATTAGGTTTCATTTGATATGAGTCTTGCACGTGGGCTGGATTATTATACTGGAGTTATCTATGAAGCTGTCATAACATCATTTCCGCCAGAGTTACTTAACAATGATCAAGGTAAAATAGTTAATATAATTATTATTTGCTGAAATACTTTTTACTATAATACCCTTTATGCTATATTATAATAGCATGTATTATAATATATATATATATATATATATATATATATATATATATATATATATATATATATATATATACATATATATATATATATATATATATATATATATATATATATATATATATATATATATATATATATATATATATATATATATATATACACACACACACACACACACACACACACACACAAAAACAATAACTACAGAAAGCCTTTTTGAGCCAAATTTTTACCTAGCAGTAGCTAGTACAAACTTTTACCTGACAATGGCTACTTAACATTATTAACATTATTACTAGAAATATTAACTTTGGTTTTAGAAATTTTGTAAACAGGACTGTGCGAGTGGAATCAATAAAGATGTCTTTTTATTTTTATTCTTTCAATTAGTAAAACAAAATTTTTAAAACTTATATATATTTTGAGTAAATGTTTTTTTTTTAGGTAGACAATAAAAAAAATTAACAATTTTCCAAAAAATTACAATTTATAACCCAAAAAGATATCTTTATTGTCCTTATTATAATATATCTTATTATATTATTAATGTAAAAATACCTTTATCATGGTGTGTCTGATCACCTAATTTAAAGGGATCTCAAACTCCTGACACATGTTGTGTTCATATTTAAGATAATGTTAAAAAAAAGGTTTGAAGCAAGTTTTTTTGATTAAAAATAAATAATGAATGCATACCGAGAAAAACAATCTTGTTGTTTTAGCCAAAGCTCACCTTCTCTATTTTACTCAAAAACTTGGAGTCTTTAAATTATATATCGCAATTTACAGACTTTGGCAATTCCTTTGAAGCGTGTTTAATTCATAAAAGTTTTAGTATTTGATGTCACGGTAGACTTTTGACAAATGAAAAGGAAAAAAATTTTATTTTTATTCATAAATTTTTTCATTATTTGTTTAGTTATTTATTTTCTACTTTTAACATTTAAAAAAGATATTAAAAACCTGAAATATTTTATGCTGGCTCATTGCTATAAATGGTTATTGCACTATATTTAATGTTAATAAATGATGAATATTTATTATCTCAATCAACATTATGATAAAAAATTGTTTTATATTAATTACCCGTATAAAATTAGTAATAGCATTTTTATTTGGTTAGACAATATTTCGTCTGGATTTGCTTTGCATGAAGTTTGGGAAGTCTATCAAAAAAACTTAGTTTGAATAATCATGTCAAAATAATTTAAAACAAATGATTTTAATGAAAGGGTTACTAAAGTCTTTTTATAATATATGTAGTTAAAAAGTTGTAAATGTATAAATATGTAGGTAAAAACTAAATAAAAAGTTCAACATTAAACATCTTTTTTTTATTATATTGCAACTGTAAATATTGTAATATATCTTGAACTAAATTTACTTATTATTTATAACGACTAAACATTAAATAAAAAAAACCCTAAAATTATGCGATATTGTGTTGTTTATTTGATTATTGTTGTTGTTTATGTTGATTATTTTCATTAATATCAAAATAGTCCCAGATTGGACTGTTAGTTGCTTTGCTCATTGTTTATTTATTTCTAATTTAATTTGATCTCTAATTTTAATTCTATGTTAATTAAGAAAAGTTTTTATTTCATAGCGCGCTCTTTTTATAAATGAGTAGAACAAAAGAGAAAGAAAAGTTCATGTAATTAAACTTTGAATGAATAAAAGCTGGATTGGTTTTTTTTTTTTTTTTTTTTTTTTTTTTTTTTTTTTTGTGTCACGTTCTTTTTTTAGGTTTTTCACTACTTTCCAGACAAACTGGAGCTCTGACAACTTCAGCATTTATGTAGTTCTGATGAATGCGAGTTAAAATTGTTTTCAGGGCAGACAACCAGAGGGTCCATGATCCGGGGCACTGGGGCCATGCCCCACTTATTTTCTCAAAAAAAAATTTTTTTTTTTTTTTTTTTTTGCATTTTCAACAATGTAAAATTAATGTGTATATATATATATATATGTATGTATGTATGTATGTATGTATGTATGTATGTATGTATGTATATCTGTATCTGATAAAAAGAAAGCAACAAAATTAAATTGTATTTTTCAGATCAACTGTTTAAACAAATTGTTAAACCAGGATTAAAAATTAATAAACTAATGTCTTTTTAAATTAATTTTAATATAATGAATATAATTTTAAGCGTACAAATAAAAATAATATAAAACTAAAAGATATATTAATTTTGTAGAGCGACAAATAGAAAGCAACTAAATATAATTTTTAATTCTCTTACCCAAACAAAAGAAAACATTAAAAAAACTAATATTTTTTCCAATGCCCTATATTTCAATAACTGTCTTGCATCTTTTCAGCATGATGATATAAGGGTTGCAAACCAGTTCTTTGCAACCTTTGAGGTATGCTTGGGATCATTGTCTTGCTGAAGAATAAATCTCAATGGCATGTTCCATTCTGCATATGGTAACATTATGTCTTCCAGTGTAGCAGCGTACTTGTACTTATCCATAATGCATTCAATTCTATGTATTGGGCCTATACTATGAGCTGAGAAACAACTCCAAACCATTATACTTCTGCATCCATGCTTAACTGTTGGTAATACATATTATAATAGTAAGTGACCGGGGCCCCGTCTAAAAATGAGACTTTTTGCAAACCCGGCCCCATCAAAATTATTAGACTTAGCAGGGGTTGATAGCCGGGGCTAGAAAAAAATTTATAGTACCTAATATATTATAATTTTATGCTCACATTTACTATTTCTTAAATACTGTATACTATTAAGTTATGAGTTACTTTAAAATAGAGATTAAGTTAAAATACTAGGAAATGTATAACTGAAGACTTAAAAAGTTGTAAGTTGTATTAAAAAGAAAAAAATCAAGATGAGTAAGAGTTATAAGGTTTTTTTGATGTTCAAGGAAAAAAACTGGATTAATTATAATGCTATTAAAAGTTTTTATAGACAAGAAATGCAACCTTACAACAATGCAAGAGTGGCTTAAGCTTAAAGCAGATAAATCAGGTCTACTTATATTAACAATGTGCTTTTAGACTTTGTCTGAGAGAAAGAGGGTTGTTATTCATCATTATAGGAATGCCAACAATATTGCAATATTTTTTGCATTAAACAAATGAGTTTTATTGTCTAACAAAAACAGTGGATTTTAAGTCCAGAATTTAAATCCACTGCAGAATTAAAAGCCACTGCAAGCCTTAGGTTGTGACAGAAAAGAAATCAGCTTTAAAATTGGCTGCTTGTTCTAAGCAAATAGAAAGTAAAGATTTTTAGTTTTAAGACAAGAGTATAGATTTCACTTTAGATTTGATGAAGATCATTATTGTAGATAAGAAACAATACAGGAGCAAAGATAGAACCTTGTGGTACCCTTAAAGTTACTTGAAATAAAGAAGAGGGTAGGCCTTCAAGAATAACTTTAGTACTGCAGTTAGTAAGAATTAATTTAATGACTTCAAAACCTTTATATAAAGAAACTAATAACAGAGTGAAAACTAATCATAAGGTAGTCAGAGAGGTCACAGTGTTTTCTAGAGTTTTGAAAAATTGGAATCACTTATTTAGTACTTTTTAAAAGTTTAGCAAAAATTAAAGAGAGTTCTGGAGAACACTTTTTTAAGATTATGATAGAAATCTTGTCTGAAGCACAAACTGTAGAAGTTTTTAATTGAGAATTAATTTTAGTATTGGAAGCCAGAATGATTTCGATGTTGGACAATGGGTTAATCTGTTTAACTCTCAAGAAGAGTATGTCCATTATATTCAAGAGTCAAATTAGAATAAGATTTCTTTGCAAATAACTCTGCTTTTTTCTGAGGAGAGGTAAAGTAAAGTTTTGACCCATGACTTAGATCAGGCTTATGAATTAGAGATTCAATGTTAGACTTACTTTAGTTAATGACACTGTTGAAGACTAACCTAAAGTCTCTAGAACCTAATATCTAAAATAAAATAAAAGATTTATTAAACTTAGAATAACAGAGCTTAACATCAGATAGGACTTTTTTACAATAGCTTATTGCAATAACAAAAGTACATTTGTTCTTAAGAGAGATGTTCTTGTAAAAAAGATGGTGAAAAATGTGAGCTAGAATTTGACTTAAAATTGAAGAGAAGTAATAAAAAGCTTTTAAACTTTATAATAATGTTTATGCAAATATAAATACCATTCTGGCATCTATATTTGTCTTACTCAATTTTTGTTTATTCTTATTATCAAAAATCTTTATTAGATTTTTCTTTATTTTTTCCGATTGAGAACCAGCGATAGAAACAGCAAAGACCATCATCTCTATATATACCGGTAGTATTAAGACCATATTCTTTAGCAATATTATATAAGATATATAGGCCAACTAACTCGCATAATTTGGCTCCATCAAAACTATTTATGGTGACATCGAAATTAGGGTCCGGCAATTTTTTAATCCACATATTTTATTATTTAAGTAAAGATTTTCTGGTGTGGTAAATAATTTCGATTGATTTATCAGGAGTTTTGGTGAACTGTTTTGCATGGTTTATAGAATCTTGAAGAAGTTGTTTTGAAATAGAAGGGTAAAACTTGTCAATATTGTACTGAATGAAAGTGCATTTATTTATTTTTTTGGGAATGGATTTGAACCATTTTATGACATAATTTGTGCTATGCTATTGGTGTACATGGTTAGCATTTCTAACTTTACTATTGATATCATCTAATAAAATTTACTTAGTTTTCCGAGTTCGGGTTTTGCTGGATTTATTAATCGGCACTGTGTATTGTTGGAGAAATTATCCTTATGATCTTATAAGGTAATGAATGCTGTATTCATGGCTAGACGCTCTAGCCTATCATCTATGCCCACGTCTTTTTCTATGATTTTAGCATCTGTTTTTATGCTATGTGTGTGTGTATGTATATATATATAGTCAAAAAATAGTAAAATAAAGCAGTAAAATAATAATGAATGTCCAATTATCAAATAATAAAATAAAAAGCAACTATTATAGGTGCTCGTAAAATTTGAAGCAATTGCTCGCCGTTTAATGAGTTAAAACTTTTTTATTCGCACTTTTTTCTCTTATATGAGCAATTGCTCAGAGTAAAAGCTTTCGCGCAAAAAAAAGGCAATTGCTCAAAATTTTTATTCACCTAATTTGAGCAATTACTCCAAATGCTCTGAGTAAAACCAATTGCTCCTTTTTATTCACCCGATGGCTTTAAAAATATTTGTAATGTATAAAATATAAAAATAAAAGGTATGACTAAAAAAATAACTTTTTGGTGCGTTATTTTTGCAATCAACAGCTTCCAAATAATTGTATTAATATTTATAATATTATATATTTATAAATTTATTATATTATTTAATAATCAATCAACCACTTTTGCAAAGTCTTTATTACTCCAAATCAGTTTTAACTACTGTTAATGGATAAAAATGATATTTTATTTTTCTTTTACTTGTAATGTAAGTTTTTACAATTTTATTTAGAAACTGGCATGGGTTCGATTGCTGGTGGAGGTCGCTATGATGAACTTGTTGGTATGTTTGATTCTAAAGGAAAAAAGGTTAGTATATGCTAACTTTATTAAAGATATATATGTTAAAATAAAAATACTCAACATATTTAAAATGATGCGATAAAAGCGTGTAAAAATTATTTATCTTGTTCAGTTTTTTAGGCCACGCGGTATTTAGTGGTTGCGAGGGAAATAAACGCTTTAATTATGGAAACAGTCTTTTCAGTAGTTTTTTTTGTATGAAAAACGAAGCGTTGCTTAAATGAGTTTTTGTTTAGGTTTTATGATTTTTTATTTAGGTTCCATGTGTTGGTGTTAGCATTGGTGTTGAAAGGATATTTGCTATAATGGAAGCTAAAGCGCAGGTATAGAAGTTGCTACTGGAAATAACTTTTTATATATAAATTATATATAAATTTTTTTACAAAAATGGAATTATTATATATTTTATTATTGTTATTATTATTTTTAATTTGTTATTTAATTACCAACTGCAAGTTTTAAATTAAATCAATTGTTCATATAAATATTTATAAAGTTCTATTTATTTATTTCTTAATTTTAATAATTAAGCCGGGTGAATAAAAAAAGCCATTGCTTTTACTCGGCGTTTTTGGAGTAATTTTTCAGCTTTACGTGAATATAAATTTGAGCGATTTTGCTCAAAATTTTATTTATGTAAAGCTGAAAATTTATTCCAAAAACGCTGAGCAAAAGCAATTTCTTTTTTTTATTCACCCAGCCTTTTGTGAATAATTATATAACATAATAAATAGTAATTACTAGATATTAGATATTTATTTTATGTTATTAGATATTTATTTATGTTACGCCGACTCTGGCCAGCTAAGCGGCATTGGTTAAGGAAAGAGGCACGAACTTCCTTTTTAAAAGGTCTTCCGCGGCGCTCTGTTATAAAATCGTGAGGGCTTCTCTGGAGTACCTTAACGACCACACATCCGCAAAAAAATAACAATAAGCAAATAATATCCGCAAAAAAATAATAATAATAACTTATATTAAATAGCTATTTAATATAACTTTTGAAGTAGTTTAATTAGTTAAATATAATTTATTGTGTTATATTACAATATATAGTAATATAACACAATATTATAGCCTACTATAGTCATATAATAAATAACAACTAGAGTTATAAATAAAAATTATCAATATTGAATTATAACTATTGAATTATAAATTTTTTTTTACATAAATTGCAATATTATATAAATCAAAATATTAAACTTAGGATGTAATTTAAAATTATTAAAAAGTATATAAAAATTTTAAATGTCGTTTTTAATAGATTTGTTCCATATTTTTTGTAAAAGTACTTATGTAAACTTTTAACCTATATATATATATTTTAGCAATGGTATACTCCCCCCCCCTCTTTTTTTTTTTTATATATATATTTTTTTTTTTATATATATATTTTTTTTTTGTTTATCAATTTTTAAAAAAATTTTTAGTTACCCACAAGTAATATAGTTGCTCAAAATTAATCTTGAATTTGCAACTCTATCAAAGTTGAAAAGGGCACTTGCCGTCAGTGGCACGCGTTTGTTTCTGTAAAGGAACTTCGTGCGGAATCGCTATCAAGAGATTTCGAGTGTATAATCTTTTGAACCGTGGGCTGTTGGTTTCGCTCAAACCGGCGCCCCTCTTTATTGAAGAAATTAAAGTTATCGTTGTACCAGTTACACCCATCTTATGTGTCTAGATTGAATAGTCGTTTAAAATAAATTTTGTATTTCTTGGCGTGTGACAAAAATTTTTATCATTATCTGAGTCCGCCCAGCATCTGTTGGCGTACGTTGAACTTAATTTATTGCATTTGGGTATTAAATGAATTAAAATTTAAATGTTTTTGTGATAGGCAGCTGCTGATCCTACTCGAACGACTAAAACCAAAGTGCTAGTTGTCAGTGGTCAAAAAAACATGTTAGAAGAACGTATGAAACTGCTAGCCGAATTATGGAGTCAGGATATAGAGGTATTTTTATTGGTAACATAATTAGAATGTATTAATAGTAAAACTGCTCACTAAACAATATGGGGATAACTTTTTTTTTTAATTATATAGTTAAGTAGAATGTATGGGTACACACTCTAAAAAATATATTTTAATGTGAATTAAAATATATCAGCGCATGTTAGCAAACAAAACAGTTTTATTCTCTCTAAAAGTTATCCGAAGTAATAAATTTATTTTAAATAAATTGAAATTCATAAATCAATTTATTTCATTAATTTTATAGGCTGAGATGTTGTATAAAGCAAACCCTAAACTTCTTAATCAGTTTCAGTATTGCGAAGAAAATAACATACCTTTTTGTGCTGTGCTGGGAGACCAGGAACTATCTAAAGGGTTTGTGACACTTAAGAACATGATTACAAGAGAACAGTATGAGGTTAAACGAGAAGAACTATCAAATGAAATTTTAAGGTTTTTTAACTAATACCAATTCATTTAAAGAAATAAAGAAAAAAAATCATATATCGTGTCGAAAGTATGACTTAAACTTTACCACCTCGTTAAAACGCTTATGAAGCAGAGATTGCGGAGAACAAAAATTTCTTTTGTTGTCGTAAAAATTATTTATAGCTGTTTTATAATTAAAGAACGGGCAAATTTTTAACTGAGCAGCCGTAGCGCAGTGGTTAGCACGCTTGCCTCAGAAGCTAGAGATCCATGGTTCAACCTCTCGACAAGCTTTATAACATCAGTAAGGAAGCAGGCGTAACTTCTTTTCAAGCTCTTCCCGCGGTGCTCTTTGATAAGACCGTAAGGACTTCTTAGGGGCACCTAAAGTAAAAGAACAGCGCCAGATAATTTTAATATTTTTTTATTACAAACAATCATTAATGCAAAAATATCTCAGCTAGCCTACATACATTAGGCAATCCAATGTAAAACAATAGGGAACGTCGGCTGTTTTTTCAGATGCAAATCCGATGCTGATCCAATATCACGTGTTTAACAGAACAATGAAAATATTGATTAATTAACAGCCAATGAAAATATTAATTACTAATGCGACTAAAAATAGCTTCCACAGTTACCAGGGGTGGATGTAACATTTTTTAATATTTGAGATAGCTAACTTCCAGACAAACTTCAAACGTTTATACTTGTATCTAATAAAAATGCCTTGCAAAAAATTGCGATGGTTAGAGTCTGGGAACAAAAAGCCCTGAAATTTTGGCGACACCTGGCCCGAACAGGGCAACAAGTTGATAAAATATTTTTTTCACAATATTCCTAAATTTATATTCATCAGTAGATTTTAAAGTTCATTAAAAAATCTGTTGTCGTTTTTAAAAATAATAGCCTTATTTAGTTTGTAACCCTCTTAAGTAAGGGAAGTACCGGAATTCCGTTCCGGCCGGATTTTGTAACTTTAAGTCATTCCGGTTCCCGCCGGAGTTACAATATTTCAGGCCGGAATTTATTTCTATCTTATTTTTTTTAAGACGTGACAAACTGTGTAAGTTAAGTTTAAAAAATCATTGTCCTACAGTGTAATGAAGAACCATAGGTAAACCTAGGTAAAAAGTACAAAATTCTTAACTAACTCAATGTAATTTTATTCGCAGTAATCAACTATGTAAGGATTTCTAGAAGTTAAGGTATAGTGTGGTGCAAAAAGAGTTGCTATCCAATTTTGAGCGACAAACTAGCTCTTTTTGATCAAAAATGTTACCTGTCTCTGAGAATAGTCTCATTTTAAATGTTACTTAAATTTTAAATAATTAAAAAGTATAGGATGCCATATTTTTTTTTTTTGCTTTCAAACCTAGAGAAGACTTTCTTTTAATTAAAAAAATATCTGACCAAACCAAAATCCTCAGTTGATGTATTTACATGTTGATTGTAAAATCAACTATGCTTAAATCTTACATAGACGATGTTTACACTCCGTTAACGGAGTAGTTACGGACTGTTACGGCTGTAACAGTCTATGTGCAGTGCACGTTCTGCGATTTGAATTTAAATGGTCCAAGTGTAGAACTTTATTTGGTTGGTGCACAAAAGTGTGCAGGAACAAAAACAACTTTTGTGCACTAATTAAATAAAATAAAAAATTCGATACTGAGAGGCGAACCTGAATCCCTCGGTGTACTAATCTGAAGCAGAATCCACTCGGCCACGCTAAAGTTTCGGTGTGCAAAAAAATTTTATTTTCAAAATAATATTTTTGCATGTATTATTTATTATTATGTATTATATATTATATACATAACATTTTGCATGTATTATATTTCGGAAGAATAGATTTTTAAAATTGGTATAATGCTTAAGATAGTGATGTTTTATACAATAAGCAATAATTTATACCATTTTTTGTAAAAAGCATTGTAAAATTTTGTACTCCCATTCCCCATATCCGTAATAAAAAATTTTCAGTGGGGAGGGGGTACAAAATTGTTGCGTAATATTGGGGATGGGGTCAATAAAGTGTTACGGATGCGTTACGAGGGAAGGGGGGAGGGGTCAAAAAATGTCAAAAACTGCGCGATGTAATTTATGGACGACCCCTAACTTGCCTTCTTGTCGGTTTTTTTTGTTTTTGTTTTTATTTCTTTTTTCTTGTTGGTGTCCGCACAAAACCAACACGGTAGAGAATACAGCGATAAAAAATGAAAAGAATCGTTAAAAAACGTAATTAAAACAAACAACGCAAAAACAGACTTCAGCGTAAATCAAAGAAATTGTTAAGAAAAGTAATTAAAACAAACAAACGACAAACTTTTAGCGTTTTAAGTTTATGTAAATAAATAGAATCGCTCTTGAATAGTAAAAAAACGTTATTGAAAACCTGAAATTATAAGATTTTTTACTGTAAAAAAACAATAAATGCTTTAATACTTTACTTATAAATAGTAATTAAAAATTATTTTTCTTAAGTAAAAAGTAAAAAAAAAATATCTTATCAACGTAGAAATATAAAGAAGAAAGCTAAATATAAAAAAGAAAGCCGGAAACTGAAGTTATTAAATTAGCTTGTCTTGCTCGAGAAAGAGAACGGAAATCTCGAGCTTGAGCAAATGAATCAGCTGAGGAATGAGTATCTCGGCCAAAAAAACGAAGAGAACGATATGTGAAGGCTAGGGCGGCTGAAACAGAAGAAGGTAGAGGCAGACACATTTCTTAACAAAAAAATACTATAAACAAGCATTAGTGGTTGAAACAGAAGAAGGTTAGTAGCATCTTGTCCTTGAATTTTCTCAGCAGACTAAAAAGTAAATAATCGAAAATATACAAAAAGAATTTTTTTAAAAAAAATATTTTGAAAATGAACTAAAAAGTAAAAAATGAACTATTTCACGGAACCCAAGGACTTTGTGTACATATACAACCTAAAATATCCGTTAAAGTCAATGATTGAAAATGTTGGGCGCCAACAGGAACAAGTTGTACTAAGTTGCCTAACATTTTCAGTCATTGACTTTTTTGGATATTTCAGGTTGTGTACGTACACAAAGTCCTTGGGTCCCGTAAAATAGTTTATTTTTTACTTTTTAGTTCATTTTTAAAATATTTTCTTTTAAAGTTTTTTTTATGTATTTTCAATTATTTACTTTTTAGTCTGCTGAAAAAATTCAAGGACAAGATGCCTCTACCTTCTTCTGTTTCAACCACTAATGCTTGTTTATAGTATTTTTTTGTAAAGCAATGTGTCTGCCTCTATCTTCTTCTATTTTAGCCGCTCTAGCCTTCACATATCGTTCTCTTCGTTTTTTTAGCCGAGATACTCATTGCTCAGCTGATTCATTTGCTCTAGCTCAAGATTTCCGTAAAAAATATACTATTTTTTATAAAAAGTAAAAAATAAACTATTTTCACGGAACCCAAAGTCCTTGGGTTCCGTGAAATAGTTTATTTTTTATTTTTTAGTCCATTTTTAAAATGTTGTTTTTTAAAAGATTTTTTATATATATTATATTTTACATTTTTTTTTTTTTTTTTTTTCGTTATTTTGCACATTTTACAATGTTATCTATAAATTTAAACTAATATATATAATTACAAGCTGACTGGGGCAAGTAGAAGTCAAAATGACTTATCATCAAGCCCCTTTTTGAAATACAAAAAAATATAATAAAATTTTATATCTTCCAGTATTATATAAAAGAATGAAATTAATAAGTTTAAAAAAAAAATTAAAAAAACTAAAAAATTAAAAAAATTGATTCTTATCTCTTGCAAAGTACACCAGACCAACTTGCTATTTGTGAGACTAATTTGAGTTCAGCTGTCTCATCTTGTGATCTTCGTGTTGATGGTTATCTTCCTTTAATTCGTAAAGACTCCAATAGTCACATGCTTGGCCTGGGCATTTACATTTGTATAAATTCACCCATTTGTTGGGAAACTAGGTTTGAATCCACAGACTTTTATTTTATATTCTTTTATGTGCTTACGTCTAGCACTACTTCACTCAATTCCATTTCTCTTTGTTCAAATCGCTCTCCTTCATCTCAAGACTGCACTCTTTTTGATGTTATTTCTGATCAAATTGACCAAGCCCTCTCTCTTTATCCATCTGCCAATATCGTTGTTGTTGGTAACTTTAATGCTCATCACAATGAATGGCTTGGCTCTAGTAACTCTGCAGGCGTTAAAGTCCACAACTTTTGCCTTTCTCAATTCCTAAGTCAAGTAGTCAACTTTCCAACTCTTTCCAGACAACCCGAATCATTTACCTTCTCTACTTGACTTATGTCTTGAAAAAAATTTGAGGATTGTGGTTTTAATGGTTTTAATGAAAAAAATTTGAGGATTGTGGTTTTAATGGTGACATTAGTTTGAATTTTGGGTTCTATGGGTACCTAAATTGCTTAGCAACCACATACTTTATTAACCTTAACAAATTTAAATGGAAAAAATAAAACTGAAAAAATTAATGACTTTATTGGGTTATTCCCATAATTACCACATTGAGTTTTTTTATATTACAAATGTAGTGGTACAATGGATTTTTATTTGGTTAATAGTGACACCTAAAATGCCTAGTAACGGTTTATTTTGCATAGTTACCAGCTTAAGTAACTTTCCTAAAAGCATCAATGTCATAAATTAGAATAATATTAATGTGACAGTCTGATTAAAAATTATTTTATGCATTTAAAAATTTTAACAGATTCTCAATTACTAACTTTAACTATTTTTATGCAATTCCAGGGCTCTAATTTATATTTCATAAAACTACTACATAATTCATATAAAAATTACCTAAAACTTAAACTTTTTTGTGTACATAATAATATAAAAATTTTTAATTAAAATTATTTTTCGAACTAAAACTCATATATTCTGATATTTTTAAAACAGCTTTAGATTCTTTTTCTTGACCATCTTGGCGCAAACTTCAACCTGATGCAAACAATAGCTCTCAAAATGAGTATGATGTAACTAATGGCGTCAATCTTCTTTTCTTTGTTTTACTACTTAAGGTAGTAAAATTCGCCTGGGGTCTGCCAGATACTACAGCAGGATAAGAGCAGAGTTTTTTTTTATCAATGGAAGCAGTTAGCAGAATTTTCTAATTATCAATTACAAACTGAACTGATATTGATTCATTTTGTAGCCATTGTTTGTTATTCTCTTCAAAACGATTTTTAAGGTTTTTGCGTATATTCCTTTGTAAAAGATGCTTTATGAAATTAGACAGGTTATTATTTGCAGTTAAGTTTATGCCATTTACAACTGCACCCAAAATATTAGGATTAGCTAAGTTCAAGTCTTTTTGTATTATATATAAATAAATATCAATATTTTTCATGTTTTAACTATATAAAAATATGAATTTCTTTTACAAAATCTTATAAGTAGGTATTTTAAAGAATGTATTTTAAAGTGTATAAATATTAAAACAAGTTCATAACACTAATCTAGTCCTGCTGAGACCCAATTATTACATAACTATTTAGAATAAAATACATATGTTTTCGTCGCATAAAATCGGATACATCATTTAACCTGTAAAAACCAGGCGGACATCCGCGGATTATAGACCAAATTTATATCAATAATATACATATTGAACAATGTATTTCAAGTCTCAAATTACTGGACCGCTTTGGACCGCAAAAGTATTCAACTATACAAATGAAATTTTAAGTAAAAAAAGTATTTCAAACACGTCGTCATTTGAAATCATTTTATTTGACATAAATTACACACAAATTAGTGTTGTAATAGCTCATTTGAAAGATAATACTTGGTTTTATTAAATTATGCAATAAAAAGAGAGGTTTTAAAATTAACATTTATTCCATGCTTATTAGTAAACACAAAAAGTATTTTCCAACTATAAAATGGCATATAATAATGTTATAATAATACAATAATATATTATAAAATTTTTGAAAATGTTAACTTTTTATTTTTGTCCACCACCTGGCCCATTGTGGTGTGTAAAAAGAAAAATCGAAAAATTTGATTGTTTTTACAATCTAAACCCGAGGTTAATCCAATGTATATAACCCAACGTTGATTCAATCTGTATGAACTAACTGTGATTCAATATATATAACCCAACGTTCCGAATGCTTAATTAAAATATAAAACCTGAAATAAAATCTACTAAGAGAATTAAAATATAAAACCACAAGCAAATGATACGCAATTAGTATATAATTTTTACTAACATGAAAAATTATGGTGTTTTAAATTGCCTATTTATTCTTAGTTATTTCTAAAGACTAATTTCATAAATTCCATATCTTCATATATATATACTATAAATTTTCATATATATTTATACTATAAAACCTAAATTCCATTTTTTCATATATATATATATACTACAACATTTATAGATATATAAAAACACATCTAAACTTTTTACAGTATTTGTGTTTATCTGCATGCTTTAATTAGTTGAACCTAATTAACAGCATGTATTTCACCTATTGCACCTTCCAACATCGCCTGCAATCCTGTCCGCTATCTCTATGCTATCTTTCTAAATCGACTACTTCTATCTTTCACTCTTACATATCTTCGTTCTTCCAAAAATCACTTTACTCTTGGTCCGTAGAGCGGGTTGTGACGCTCCTTTGGAGCCGAACATGTCTTTTGCGGTCCTTGGTAATGTGGCCTCTATATGGCAATTAGTCGGAGAAGGATAAACCACAATACACAGTTATTCCTAAAGACCTGAAAACTAAAATAACTATAAAATATTTATAAATTAAATAATCGTATATTAAATAATTTTACTTAGGTAAATGTTTTGTGTAATATACATTGCATATACACATAGCGATGTTGATGGCTAGGGCGGGGAGGGGGCACATTTTGCCATATGGCCGAGCCCAATATATATTTAAAAAATCACACATAACTGTAACAGACAAATATATAAAAAAAACATAAATCAGATTTAAAACAGAAAATAACTAAGAAAGTAAAGGAGTTCAAAATAATAATTAGCAACTATTGTCCCATCTCTGTTCTTTCGGTATTTTCAAAAATTTTAGAAAGAATAATGTCTAATAGAATTTACAAACATTTCAACAAAAATAACTATATAACAAACAATTCGGTTTTAAAAAAGGTATCTCAACAGAACATGCAATAATCCAGTTTGTGCATGAAATCTGGAAATCTTTTGAAAAATCACAGTACTTGTTAGGTATCTTCATTGACCTTTCAAAAGCTTTCGACACAGTAAATCATTATATTTTACTACATAAACTTGAATATTATGGAATTAAAGGTACTGCTTTAAAAAAAAAAAGGTTTAAAGGTTTAAAATGGTTTAGAAGCTACTTAACAAAAAGAAAACAGTTTGTAATTAGTAACGAAGGTTATCAAAATAATTATCTTGATATCGTATCTGGTGTTCCTCAAGGTTCAATCCTCGGACCTCTGCTTTTTTTGATATATATAAATATTTGAATAAAGCTTCTAACCTTATAAGTATCATGTACGCAGATAATACCAATCTATTCCTCTCAAGCAGTAATATTTATGAACTTTTTACCAGTATGAATAAAGAATTAAAACATATATCAAATTGGTTTAAATGTAATAAGCTAACTTTAAATATTATTAAAACCAAATGGACTCTATTCCATTCGTATGCAAAAAAGCGATTTTTACCAACAAACTTGCCGCAACTTTATATAGACGAAATTGAAATGAAAAATAATTCTGTTACAAAATTCTTAGGCGTTTATTTCGATGAAAGCATCTCCTGAATCCACACATTAGTTATGTATCTACTAAAATTTCAAAAAACATTAGGATTCTATATAAAGCTTGTAACTACCTTATAAAAAATTGCCTAAGCCAACTTTATTACTCTTTTATCCACAGTTACATAAATTACGCTAATACTGCTTGGGGGAGTACTGTAAAAAGTAAGTTAAAACTTCTTTATCGTAGTCAAAAGCATGCGATCCGCATAATTATGCGGATCGTTTTACACATACAAAACCTATTTTTACTGAAATGAGATTATTAAATTTATTTAAACTCAATCTTTTTAAAGTTTTATGTTTTGTATATTTATGGAGAAATAATTTACCCCCTACCGCTTTTAATTATATTTTCAAACTCAAACCTAACAACAAATGCGATATGAGGAACATAAATTTTTTAAATGAGCTGTTTTGTCACACAAAATTTAATCTCGTGGACCCCACCTATGAAATAATATTGTCGTGGACGCTTCTCGTGGACCCTACCTATGGAATAATATTGTCCTGCGGAATTTCGATCAACCAACTTTCTTTTATCTTTTCAAGCTCAATCTAAAAAAATATATATTTTTACTTGATAATATACTCAGATACTTCTAATATTTAAAAAATTTTTTTTTAACTTGAATTTTGTTACTTTATTTGTTTTAAGTTTTACTTTATTTTATTGTATGTTATAGTTGTCTTCATTTTGCTTGCTTGTATTTTATAAGGTTCCGACGACAAGATCTTGTGATCTTCTTTCAGATCCTAGCTTATGTTTAATTGTTTGCAGTTTATATATGTGGGCATCTATACATGTGTATAGTGTATATATGCTTATATTTATATATGAGTCTTTTTATAATTTTAATTATGCTGATATTGGTGTTTTATTAATTGTAACACCGTATATACGGCATATAATTGTCATGCGACATTTTAATGTAAGCGAAATTAAAAATAATAATAATAATAATAATAATAATAATTAAGAAGTGTTAAAATGCTTACAACCGTTAAAATGTTTTAAAATCACTTAAACAAAAATTTTTGAATAAAAAAATAATAATATAAAATTTCATAATTAACATAATCACTAGATAAATTTTTAACATCATCACTTAAATTTCATTGATGTAAACAAATCTGTTTTAATTTGATTGAGTTACTTTAAAAGAAACATTTAAAGTCGGATAAATTAAGATCCCTGAACAGTAGTAATTGCTTTGATTCAGTCTTAAATTGCTTTAATATAG